>NC_063339.1:33215785-33220902 GCF_021869965.1 Rhincodon typus | reverse complement strand
GTCAGCCTTCCTGCTCCTCTGATGCTGCTTGGCCTGCTGTGTTCATCCAGCTCTACACCTTGTTTTCTCAGATTCTCCAGCATCTGCAGTTCCTACTATCTTTGATACAAGATATGGTGGTTTCTGCGAACAGCCGAAAGTTTGATGCAATCTGATACGTTCTGCGAGTTTGTGGAACCTATAGCCTACGTACTTGACATCACACTGGCAGTGATGCATATATAACATTACAGGTAGTCCTCCTATAATACGATAGTTGCATTATTGTGTGACCTTGCACTCTCAAATTGCCATAGAGAATCACATTATAGGGAAATTGTAGTGGAAAATCACTATACCTGGACAGCTGAAAGTTCGTGTTATCCAGACAGTTTCCACTATTCATCAATCGTGTTGCAGCCAATTCGTGCTAATGAAACATGCATTATAGCAGAACTACCTGTACTCATTTGTGAGAAGGGCAGAACATCTTGTTAGCTTGACATCAGCATCCTAGGTGAACACCACGATCAAGTGTCTGCCTTAGGCCTTTCATAAATTTGCACAATATACAATGAAACAGCACCAGATCATGGAAAGCAAAGGATGGCTTTGATGCATGTTATTTCAGCATCATGTTTGCACATGAACAATCCACTTTGGCCTCAGGTATGTGGTTGCTGGTAAGGCCAGTGTTATAGGGCATAGATCTGTGGGAATCTATATTGACCAGCAAAGGTAGGTTTGTAATTCAACCAGGACCTCTTGACTATTCCATTTGAAATATGAATTTGAACACAAGATGAAACACATTAAGAGATGTATCAAAATTCTTGCATTCAGATGCAGATTCATATGTAGCAAATTTCATGTTGATGATCTGCTGCTATGCTTGAATCTGCAGCTGCATGTAAAAATTTCCTTGCATGTTTTAATGGGCTTCATCCAATGGCAAATTCAGGTTTGAAACGGAATGTCAAATGAGCTCACTTTATTCAATCTCCTAGTTGACAAATTGGTCAGGGGTTCTCTACGACTACTTACTGCAGATCTGCCTTCATGAGTGAGTACATTACTTCGGGATTCTTTCAGCAAAGCTGAAATAGGCGGCGTTAAAGCTGCCAACAGCATCCCGTCCCACCGCCACCCCCCACACCCCCCCAACCAATTGCTTCTCTGTCACAGCAGCTCTTGTTTTTTCCACAGAACTGTTCATTGGTGGGCCCAGAGGTCGCCCTGATGGAGTGGGCACAGAGGCTCTGGAGAATGATCACAAGGGTAGCATGCCCAATGAAATGTGAGGGGTGAGGGCTGCTGGGAAACATTTTGCAAATATACAGTAAGCTTTATTTATTTTCATTTGAATTGTAAACTGTAGGAAGTTGCAGCTTGATGCCTGTATGCCTGCCCACTTAACAAGCTGTGAGCACTTTATAGATGTTTGAGTCGTCGAGCGTGATCATCTGCAATCAGAGCGTGTTCCAAGTTGCACTGATGACTATCCATTAATGCCTGGTGCGAGTTCAAAAGTTCATTCATTCTACCATAATGTATCACTTCACGTTTCCTGGCATTAAACTTAATCTGCCATGTGTGCTCATTCTACCAGCCTGTCTCAATTTTCTTAGTCTGTCACTATCCTCTCAGTTCACAATACTTCCAAGTTATGTCACCATGCATTTTAAATTTGTGTCCAGCACTCCAAAGTCTAGATTATTTAAGTGCATCAAGAAAAACTTTGGCCCTAGTACCAATCCCTGGGGAATTTTGCTGGTGCTTTGCTACATACCACAAAAGACTATCACTTCTCTGTTTTCTGTCTCTTGGCTGACTTGATGTTAATGCTGCCATGGTCCCTTTTGCTCCTTATTATTGGATTCAGTTTTGCTGATAAGCCCATTATGTGATACCTTATCAAGCACCTTTTACATAGGCCAAGTATGCAACATCAATCCTGTTATTCTCATCAACCTTCATTGTTAGTTCATCAAAAAGATCAATCAAAATTGAACCCTAGTTCTGTGTTTGCTCCTTTTATGGAATTCTCAACCTCTATAACTATTTTTTAATGATGTTTGCATTTATACCCCCAGATTCCTATGTTCTTACATCTCTTTTACACATTTAGGCCTATAGTGTATGGTCCACAGAAAGTCAAAGACTGGGCATATCCCAAAAGATGCACGTTGGGATTTCTTGACTCTGATACTGTGACTACACCGTTACTGCCCGATAACTGGAACCCTCTGAATAAATTCCTAACTCGGAGTCTGAGACTTTGGAGGCCTCCAGTTCAATCCTTTTTCTTTCTGGCAAAGTATTAAAACCTACTTTTAATTCTCGGTAAACTATAAAACTAAAGCCCCTGCCCCGATTACACACACAGCCCCACAGATGCCCATGATTGTCACTTTTCTCCCCACCCCCTTCAGAAAGCTGCAACATAGAGGGACTTGGGGGTATAGGGACGGCACAGGACAGTGATCTCGATTCCAGCCTTGGTCGACGGTGTAGAGTTTGTATGTTTTCCCTGAATCTGTCTGGGTTTCCTCCAGGTACTCCAGTTTCCCTCCTATAGTCCAGAGATGTGCAGGTTAGGTGGATTGGCCATGCTAAATTTCCCCGTAATGTCCAGGGACGTGCAGTCTAGGTATAGTAGCTATGTTAAATGCAGGGTTATGTGGATAGGTTTGGGGAGGGGTTGAGTCTGGGTGGGATGCTATTCAGAGAGCCTTACATACTCGGGCTGGATGGCCTCTATCTGCACTGTAGGGATTCTCTAATTCTACTTGTGAACGAAACAGAAGCTAGTACCTAGGTGCAGCAGGTAATCAAGCAGGCTAATGGAATGTTGACCATTATTTCAAGTGGCTTGGAGTATAACAGTCTGGAGGCCTTACTGCAACTCTGCTGGTGAGACCACAACTGGAGTGCTGTGAGCAGTTTTGGTCCCCTTATTTAAGAAAAGATATTATTGGAGGCAGTTCAGAAAAGGTTCACTGGGATGATCCCTGGTATGGAGGGATTGTCTTATGAACAATGGCTAAACAGGTTGGGACTCATCATTGGAGTATAGAAGAATAAAGGTGATCTCATTGAAACTTCTAAGATCCTTAAGGAGCTTGACAGGGTAAATGCTGAGAGGATGTTTCCTCTCATGGAAGAATCTAAGACCAAAGGGCAATAAATGCTGGCCTAGCCGGCGATGTCCTCATCCCACAAATGAATGCATTTAAAAAATAGTGTCAGAATAAAAGGATGATTTAAGACAGAAACGAGGAGGAATGAGTCTTTTGGAATGCCTTACCACTGAGAGCTGGGCTGAGTTGGTAGAATACATGTGTATATTTAAGGCTGAGATAGATTCTTGATCAGTAGGGGAGATTGAGGGTTACAAGGAAAATGCAGGATAATGGATGTGAGGATGGCTTATTTCTGTTCTTATTTCTAACGGTTTTATGGAAAAGCAATTGGTGTGCTGGAACTAGTTGAGGAGTGGCTAGGGTGAAACAATAAACTACCCTGTTCAGAAGCCTGCAGGTGGAAGAGAGGGGAAGATGTGCTCAGTGGTGACATCAGGTGCAGTCAAACCTGCTGAGTATTTCCAACGTTTTCTGTTTTTATTTCAGATTCCAGCACTGCTGTTATAGAATTTGGGAAATTAGGGAAAATGAAAATTCCGACAAGAGGGTTGAAGGTACTATTTTTGTGTCTCCAGAATAAGCTTGAGACAGTATTTGCAAGTTTAGTCCAATGTTTTGCATGGTATGAGTTAGTAAGTAAAAAAAGTACTGTTGGCCGTAAAGTGGATACAAATATGTTAGACCAAAATATTGTTTGGTTGTGGTGCAGGAGTGCAACATATGCAAATTTGTCAGGGATATAATTCCAAGTGAACAATTCAGTAGTGTCCTCATATCAAATTATTCTGGCTGAGAGTCATTGTGCTGAGTGCAAATTGAAGATACTGCACACAAGTGAAGGGGTAAAATATTCAAACCGTTTGCTTCAGACCTTGGTCACACTTTGTTGAGAGATGTGGGTGCGCTTCGAATAGGTTCGATGTAAGTGATGACGTGCATTATAAGTAGATTTGAGTGAAATAGAGAAAGACGATAGGCAGAAAATTACTTCCTGCTTTTGAGGAAAAGGATAAAGAAAGTTAGAAGGATAGCTGAAATGTGTACTAAAGCAATTTGGAGTAGGAAAGTCTTTACAGAGTGAGGAGGAAGAGCATAATTTTGTAGCTGTAAGGGAACTAAGCACCATTTGTTGGCGACAAGTAGGTTAAATGATCTTGCTTATCAGTTGCCAGTCTGAGGAACGGTTTGAACTTGTTTGAAAGGAAATTTTGAAGGCAATGGGTGAATTCATTCATTGTGATCTGTACTGGGTCAACAAGATGAATAGGCAAGAGGCCCTGATTGGCAAGTATCATGAACTAGATCTCGGGAGTCCAATCTTAGGCTTTTAGCAGACCAGTGTGCAAATTGACATCAGGTTAAAAAGATTTAAGGAGGTAATAATCTGATTGAAGGAGTAATGTGGAAAGGAGGGCTTCAATTTTATGGGACATTGGTTCCAGTAATGGGGCTGGAAAGAACTGTGTTGTTGGAATGGTTTGCCACTAAATTGGGCTAGAACAGGGTGCTAGTGGCAATGATAAATATGGTGACCATGAGGATTTCAAACTGGGCAGAGAATGGGAAATTCTTCGCGTTAGCCTGACCTCAGTCGTTGATAAGATTTTAGAGTCCTTTTATTAAGGATGAGATTGCGGAGTGCTTGGTAGTGCATGAAAAATAGGGCTGAGTCAAAATGGCCATGCCCAGGGGTCACCGATCTGCTGGAATTTTTTGAGGACTGGCATGGATAGAAGATTGACTGATTGGCAGAAGACAGAGTGAGGATAAAGAGGGCTTTTCAGGATGGCAGCTGGAGAATAGTGAGAGTTCCACAGAGGACGCACGACATGTCAACGATCTGGCTGTAGGAACTGAGGGCATTATTCCTAAATTTGCAGTTGAACAAAAATAGGTGAAGGTGCAGGGAGTGTTGAGGAAGTGGGCAGGCTGCAGAAGGACTTGGACAGTCTAGGAGATTGGGCAAAGAAGTGGCAAATGGAATACAATGTGGGA
>NC_063339.1:33179290-33215285 GCF_021869965.1 Rhincodon typus | reverse complement strand
TACATCTTATGAAAACAATATCAAAAAATAAGTAGTAAAAAACCTGAAAAGTTACTGTAATGCCTCTTCAGGTTCTCCTTTAAAATGTTTCCAGAAGCATGGGAACAGAAGTAGGCCACTAAGCAAAATATATCACACTGAAAAAATCTTGGCTGATCTGCAACTGGCCCCCATAATTATCTTTACTCCATATCCTTTAACAGTTTTGGTTAATACAAATTTTACAAACTCCATTTTTAAAATTAACAAGTGATCCAGTATAAGTAGTGTTTTTTTGAGAGAACCCCAAATTTCTACCACACTTGCATGAAGTGATTCCTAATTTCACTCCTATATGGTCTGGTTCTAAATTGGAGAATCTGCCTGCTCAATATCCCAACTAACACGTCAATTCATGCTGAACAACTGAAAATTTAAGATGTTTAGCCATCCTAAATTACAAGCTCTAGCAACTTTTAAAACGGATATTCGGCTCACTAGTCTATGACTCCTTGGCTTTCTTCTCTTTCCTTTCTTAAGGAAGGATGGCATAAGATGTAAAATATGCAAAATTTGGTAGATCGAGTCTGCTCCATCATTTGATCAAGGTTGACGTGTTTCTCAACACCACTCTCCTGCCTTCTCCTGTAACCCTTGATCCCCTTATTAATCAAGGGTCTTTCTTAAATACACTATCCCTCCTCAGACACGCAACCCAAAACTGCTCACAATATTCCGAATATGGACTGACCAGAGCCTCAGCAGTACGTCCCTATTCTAGTGCTCAAACCCTCGAAGTGAAAGCTAACATTGCGTTTGCCTTCCTAACTACCAACCGAATCTGCATATTAACTTTTAAGAGAATCCAAACTACGACTTCTAAAGGCCCCTTGTGTTCAGATTTCTGAAGCCTTTCCCATTAAAAAAAGACATTTACACCGCTTTTCTTCTGTCTAAGGAGCATAACCTCACACTCTCCCACATTATATTCCATCTGCCACTTCTTTGCCCAGTCTCCTGGCCTGTCCAAGTCCTTCTGTAGCCTCCCCTGTTTCTCAATAATACCTGTCCCTCCAACTATCTTTGTGGTTATCAACTTAGCAACAATGCCCTCCGCTCCTTTGTCCAGATTGTTAATGTATAATATGAATAGTTCTAGTTTCAAAACTGACTTCTACAAAACTCCACTCGTCACGGGCTGTCACCCTGTAAACGGCCCCTTTATCCCCGCCTCTGCCAGTGAGCCAATCTTCTCTCCATGTCAGTACCCTGCCCCCAACATCACAGGCTCTTGTCTTATGTCACTGCCTCCTGTGCAGCATCTTGTCAAAAGCCTTCTGGAAATCAAAATAGATCACTTCCACTGGCTCTCCTTTGTCTAACTTGCTCATCACCACCTCAGAATTCCTCAGAAGACGTCCCCTTGATGAAGCCATGCTGACTCAGCCCTATTTTACCACGCACTTCCAAGTAACCTGCAATCAGGTCCTTAACAATGGATTTCAAAATTCAACTGGAGTCAGGCTAACTGGCCTATAACTTCCTGCCTTCCTCCTTTCCTGTGAGCAGGGATGTTACATTAATGGTTTTCCAGTCCTCTGGGACCCTCAGAGTCCAGTGATTCCTGAAAGATAATCAATTCTTCCAGTCTCCTCAGCTATTCCCTTCAGAACTCTGGGATGTAGTCCATCTGGTCCAGGTGATTTATCTATCTCCAGACCTCTCAGCTTCTCCAGCACCTTTTCCTTTGTGACAACCATCACACTCACTGCTGGACCCAACTATCTCAAACTTCTGGTCTGCTGCTGGTGTCTTCCACTGTGAAGACTGATGAAAAGTACTTATTTGGTCGCTCTACCATTTTTGTTCCCATTACTACTTCTCCAGCCTCATTTTTCAGGAGTCCAACATCCACTCTTGCTCTGCTTACCTTTTATGTATCTAAAACAAAAAACTTTTGCAGTATTTTATATTACTAGCTGGTTTACACTCATTTCATCCTCCCCCACCACATTGCTTTTTTTTTTAAAAAAAGGTTTGTCACCAATTTTCACTACATTGTATGCTTTTATGCGATCTCCAACTTTCCCGGTCACCCATGGTTGCATTGCCCTGCATTTCGTATGGTTCTTCTTCCTTGGGAAGAATTTCTGCTGGGCTTTCCAAATTACCCCCCGAAATCCCTGCCATCACCGCTCCACTATCTTCCCTGTTAGACTCTCCACATCCACCCCCCCCGTCAACTGCAGGGCAAATTCTATCATATTATGGTCTTTCACCCCCTACACGCCCTCCCCTCCCCAGGGTTCCTTCACCTTAAAACTTCCTAATCATGTTTGCCCCATTATACATCAAATCCAGAAATGCCTGTTCCCTAGTGGGCTGTACCAAAAGCTGCTCCAAAAATAACATCCATAAATTCCTTTTCTCGTGAGCCACTATCAACCTGATTTTCCCAGTCCATCTGTATGTTGAAATCCTCCATAATGATTGTAATAGTGTCTTTTTCAAATGCTATTTCTATCTCCCGATTTATTTTCTGCCACACATTCTTCCTGAACACCTGTACGTAACTCCTATCAGGGATTTTTTCCCCCCCTTTGTGGCTCCTCAACTCTATCCACACAGATGCTAATCCCTTCTACTCTATCACTTCTTCCTATTGATTTAATTTCTTACGAACAAAACACCATGCACTCCACCCATCCTTTCAATAGGATGCATATCCTTGGATATTTAGTTCCCAGCCCCATTCCCCTTGCAGCCACATCTGTGATGTGGAAGTTTCTAATCTAGAAAAACATTTCCAAAATTGAGAGAACTTCAGTAGATTAGTAATGGCACTGCAACGTCCTCACTACTTTTTAAAACTAAATCATAGAATCTCTGCAGTGTGGAAGCAGGTCATTTGGCCCATCAACTGCACACCAACCATCCAAAAAGAGTACCACCTTGACCCTATAACCCTGCATTTCCCATGACTAACCCAGCAAGGCTGCACATCCCTGAATACTATGGGCAAATTTGCAGTCAATCCACCTAACCTGCACATCTTTGGACTGTGGGAGGTAACTGGAGAAAACCCATGCAGACATTGGGAAAACATGCAAACTCCACACCGACAGTCACCAGAGGGTGGAATTGAACTGGGATCCCTGGCGCTGTGAGGCAGTGCTAACCATTAAGCGCAAGATATTTGCTGCTCTTCAATGCCTTTGATTTCCCTAAAACTGCTACCCTGCGTACATTGATTTTGTTAAGTCCTTGATTCAATAATGAGTTCTTTAGGATGTCTGGCATGTTGCGTCCTCTACCTCTGCTGTAAATACTAATGCAAAGTGCTTGTTCAGCATGGTCACTTTATTTTCAATCACATCATTGACACCATTTCTCAAAAGCAAAACAAAGGTTGACTTTAACATTCCTTGCAAGTTTATTTTCATATTTCCTTTTCATAACCCTCACCAACTGCTTGACACTATTTACATCTTTTCCACTTGCCAGGACTTGTACTCTTCTTTTGCATTTTTTAGATTTTACTTTGTTTTGTGCCATACTGTACCTTTTGCCAAGCAGAACTCTACGGCCTTTTGGTGTACACAATGGCTCTGTGTATCCCGCTCAATAAAGAGCTAAACTCAAACTTACTCATCTTCTGTGGACCTGTCTATTAATATATTTTCTGTACTTAATACAGACAATGTATTGCATCCCATTGAAGCCAGTCTTACCTAAGTTTAATATTTAGATAGCCATTTCACCTTTCTATCCCTTTAAACACAAACTGATCAGTTAAAGATAGAGAAAACAACAATTTCATACCAGTATCAGTGTCAAAGCTAACAGTGGCATGAAAACGTTTGCCATGTTTCAGAATTTCCAAAGTCAGGAGCACTTCTCCACTTTCTCGTTTCTCTTGAATGCGATACAAGGCTCTCTCCAGATTCAACCAGAAGCTGATTTCTTGTAGAGCAGTCCCTGAAGCAGGATCACGGTCAAGCTTGGTTACCTACATATAGAAATTTAACAAAACAGTTTTCAGAATGGGTTACTTTACCTATAGATATCAGTAAAATTTCTTTAACGTGGGGGAATTGACCAATAAAAAAGACAGGAAGGTCTTCAGTGGCATTGTCACCTGTTTAGTTCAATGCAGTTAAGTGCTGTCGCACTTAATTTTAAACACTGAGTGAAGCATAGAGAAAAAAAGTTTGCCACTCCAGCATTAAATAAATGTTAGTCCTGCAATTAGAGTATGTTTTTAGACAAATGACAGGAATAGCTGAATCTGAAGCTGAGGAACCAGCATCAGCCTGCTGCTTAGGAATCAGGGAAGGTAAGTTAAGCACCATGCCACTGAAGAGATATGCTGATGGCTCTGAACATTTGAATTAGGCACGGGAGCGTTGCACTGAGGCTGCACTCGCAAGGGCCTAATTGACAAGACCCTAGCCTGTCCTCCCCAGAAAAGAAGAGGGTGAAAAGTGAAGGCAACAATTTTCTTTAATGTTCACTCTCAACATTGGCCTCCGCAACCTGTTTTCATGGGCACTTCTCTTCTCCAATTTGTCAATTTCTCTCTCCAAAATAAATCTGTTTTTCCTCTTAATTCATAGGTAGAAGTGGGAGAAATTGCATTTTTATTAACTTCTTAGATGAAGACTAAATTGATTTTTTTAAAAAAATATGATTGTTGACATTATGCTTTTGGTCATGAAATTTTTGGTTTTCAATACCAGAGGTATATGAAAAGCTACATTTCTTCCCCAGGCCAAAAATCATGGTATTGACTTTTACTTGAGTGACAGCCTTACAGGAGTGTGTTATTTAAGCAAGGTACTGGAGTCAACTTGTCCTTCGAGACATTTGGTATAAATACGAACAAGTTTCTATAGTTTTCTGTTTCATGTGAACAAAAAGAATTTGAATAGGCCTTCAGGCCCTTGAGCTTGCTTCACCACTTGATAAAATCATCGTTGATCCAGTTGTGTCCTCACTTCTACTTTCATGACTACCCTGTACACTCTTTGGCTCCCTCAATCAGGAATCTAAGTCAGCCTTAAAAATATTCAATGGCCCTTCTCCCATTTTTCTGTGTAAGAGGATTCCACAGACTAATGACACAAAGATAAAAATCACTTGAGCTCCACCTTAAATGGAAGACACCTCTTTTTAAAACTGCGTCCCCAATTCTAGCCCCTCCCCGAGGGGAAAGACATCCTTTCAATATCCACTCAAGTCCCCTCAATTAATCAATCTATATCCCTTTGCTGTCTTTTTCACAGTTTGCCGTCTCACCTATTCTTGTGCCATCTGCAGATGTATTCATTTAAGTCAACAAGAGAGATGATTTTATCAAAACCATTGATAGGATTTGGCACTACTGGAATCTAGGTGGTTGGAGATGAGCAAATAGAAAGATCAATCATGCTTCTGGTAGTATCAAAATGTGTAAGAAGGAAGCGGTGTTTGATAGGACACAGCTCTATCAGCATTCACTGTCTAATATAGGCAAATCTCACCCAGTGAAGAGACTGGAAGATGCAGAGGTTGGAGTTGCAGTGGTTAGAAATAAAGCAAGACATTGCCTATATTTTACTCTAGACTCTACTCCATAAAGGGTTTCTTTATGGACCTTTTACATCTTGTTCCAATGGAAGCAAGGTAATCGATCGTTCTCAAACATTGAAAGTCATTTTATGGGGAAAAAAAAGTAAAAGTCCATTCACTGTCATTTTCTGGAGTGGCAGGAAAGACAGGTTAAAAGGGAGAATGGGCTGGGACAGGAAAGAACAACACTGAATGCTAAAGACTCCTGAATGATGACACTAGAAAGAAACTCTGAAAATCCAATTTACATGAGCACACAGAAAAACAAGGGTCTCAAAGTAATAGCTGGTATCTATCATATGGCATTATGAGATCAGAAATAGTTATAAAACAATTTGTCCACTAGATGGCAGTGAGTTAACACTGCTTTTTCACTGCTTGTAGCTTAGAAGAATGAAAACCTATCTAAACTCTCTCGGAGATAGTAGGAACTGCCGATGCTGGAGTCTGACACAACGTGTCGAGAGCTGGATGAACACAGCAGGCCAGGCATCAGAGGAGCAGGAAATTCATTTCCGAAGAAGGGTCCAGACCCGAAACGTCAGCTTTCCTGCTCCTCTGATGCTGCCTGGCCTGTTGTGTTCATCCAGCTCTATACCTTGTTATCCCTACCTAAAAACTCTGCTGTTTTTGGGGGAGGGACATCGGGGTGGGATGCAGAGGAAGAGGGAGGGAGAAAAAAAGAATTTCGGGAGTTCCAATTTATTTGTCACTGTATACGGCACCACATAACTTGTAATCCTCTTTAGAGGAAACAATGCAGATATTGGAAAATTGGGAGAAAACTTAAGACAGCCTAGCAAGAGAGCCATTTTCAGAGACACAGATACAAAACAAAGCTTTGTCTATGTTGCAATTCAACATGGATAGTCAATCCTGACACCACACTGGGGGAAAATAAAACATTCCAACCTCTAGCACTAATTCTGCTCTAGCAGAATGGAAACATTCATGCCAAAATATACAAAAAGGACCAAGAAACATTTTGTTTTAAACAAAGTCTCGATATATAATTTTGAAATGAGTATTTACAATGCTTGATCGCTAAAAAAGTGTTAATTTCCCAGCATTATAAATAAATTAAGATTAATTGATTTGAATTACGTTTTAGGGCTTCACCAGATATCTTTCTTGGTCAAGGCCAAGGCCAAGGACTATACCCAAATATGAACCAAAGCTGTCAACCTGAACAGCACAAACAATACTCACAGTTGAATAGAAATTATCTTGCTGAAATCAACACAAACCCAGCCTCTGAATTCAACAACATCTTATAGCCTAGGAAACAGTGCTCATAGCCTAGGAAACGATGCTCATTAAAGTTTAGTTGAACATAGCAGACCAAATCATAATAGATTGAATTTGCTTACATAGCCTATACTATACATCTTGGAATTTGAAACAAGATAATTTATTAACTGGATTACTAAATCTGGATCACCATGTTATCTGAAACTTTGTTTTACTTAAGCAGCAGAGTCTTACATACTTAAGTCCAAAAAAGACTGCAGAACCGCGGCGCAAGAAACCAACAAGCTGCAGGCTGCTCAAGATTTTTAAAAGTTTGGAGAAGTCAAATTTCACTTAAGCTCAAAAGTTTTAAAGAAGTTTAACTTTGTGGTCCATCACCAACATAATAACAGCTAAAGATTTGCACATTTAATGTATTTCAAATTGTCCTAAATCTGTAAAGTACAATGTTGTAAATACTGATTAACTTTTACCTTTTGGATTTCTCTAATCCAACGGTTTACACCAGACTGCAGTTGATTGAGAAAGGTTGGATCCTCCACTTTATCACCAAAATCAGTGACTTTAGGTTTCTCCCCACGTTCATAACACTGTTTGGCTAAATTGGTTATGACTGGATGGATTGGAAGGCTGATCTCTGGGATTTCAATATTCTGCTGCAGATGTAGGAGTCCCATTTCCAGCTCTGCAATCTTCTTCTCAACAGATGGTGCCATTTTGTCTCCATCTCTGGTAGAGAATAAGTTAATGGAAACGTTGAGAACACTGTTTAAGCATATAATATTCGCCCTTTTGACATCCAGTTAATAGACAAAGCACCAAAGCCAATGATCCATGACCTTTTTCTTAATTTGGTCTGAGGCTTTAAGAAACTAAGATTGAACAGACTTTGCTGCAACTTGTGTTACTTAAAGGGCGCTTTTATAATTGAGTGGTGGTCAAACTTGCTAATAGCATTTGTTGGTAGATATCTTGATGCTCCTTATGGTTTTCATGCAATAACTTTAAAACTGAAAGATTAGAAACAGAAGTTATGAGCCATTTGGCACTTCAAGCCTGCTCCACCATTCAATATGATTACACCTCAACATCTAACTCAATACCCTGATCCCACTTTCTCCATATACCCTCTGATCTCTTTAGCCCTAGGAACAATATCTAACCCCTTAAACATTCAAATGTTTTAACATCAACCAGTTTCTGTGGCAGAGAACTCCACAGGTCCACCATTCTCGTGGTGAGGACATTTCGCATCAGACCTAAATGGGCACTCTATCTTTAGACTGTGAACCCCGGTTCTGGACTCGTCAGGTATCAGGAACATCCTTCCTGTTTTTAATCCTGTTAGAATCTTAAAAGTTAATTAGATTCCACTCTCCACGCCCCTCATTCTTCTAAACTCCAGTGAATCTCATCCTAAACAATCTGGTCTCTTTTTGTACATCAGTCTTGCCATCCAGCTTTCAGCCTGGTAAACTTTCGTTGTACTCCCTCTGCAGCCAGAACATATTTCCTCAGATAAGGAGACCAAACTGCACACAAATTTTCCAGGTGTGGTCTCACCAACGCCTTGTACAACTGCAGTAAAACATCTCTGTTCCTGCATTTGAATCCTCCATGAAGGCCTAATTGCCATTTGCCTTCTTCACCACATACAGTGCCTGCATGCTTACATTCAGCAAATGGTGTAAAAGAACATCCCGATCTTATAACTATTCAGTCGATCTGCCTTCCTATTTTTGGCAGCATAGTGGATAACCTCTCATTTATCAATATTGTACTTCATGTGCCATGTGTTTGCCAGCTGAAAATGTCCAAACTAATTGAAGCATCTCTGCAACCCCCTCAAAGCTCACCCTCCTACCTAACTTTGTTTCATCTGCAAACTTGGAAGTATTACGTTTAGCTCCCCTCGTCTAAATCATTAATATATTGTGGATAGCTGGTGTCCAAGATCTGATTGCTGCTGTATCCTGCTAGTCACAACTTGCTATTGGGAAGAACAGCCATTAATTCCTACTTTGTTCCTGTCTGCCAACCAGTTTTCTATCTATGACAGTTCACTAAAACCAGGAGTTAGATTAGAGTTAACTCTTGAATTACAGCTAGAAAATCATCTGCAGATTAAAGCAGTATCTGTGACATTCTAAAGAGACAATATACATTTATATTTGCTAGACTTAAGACGTACTTATAAAATTTTAAAGTAATATAAATGCACAAAAACAAATACCTGTCAGCCTTGCCAGACTCTCGAATGTATGACTTGAAGAATGGAGCCACTGCATTGCTAATAATTGAATGCAGTGTTTCATATGGAGAATCTTCACTAAGTGTTATAACACGCAGCTGAGATGAAATTGGTTTATCCGCGTCAATAACTGGAGTACGCTTTATAAAGGCCAAACTAGAAACACAAGCATTTCAAAAAGGAAACAAAAATTACTAGATTAATGTACAAAGATATATATTCAAACTTAAAACAAATATACACAAGATGTTTGTTTTCCTAAAAGCATATTAATCTAATTTAAAATTAGTTTGCAAGTGCAGCGATAACAATTTTATAATTAATTGTAATGCACCAGAGCACTTCATAGTACACTTTACACCAAAATGCAAATGTTACTAAATACACAGAAATGAATGTACTGTATTTTATTCAAACCAAATGCAGTAGGCCAAATCAAAAATATTTCAATATTGAACTGCAGTGTTGGTCAAATGAGACTAATCCACATGTATTTATAAATCCGAAGCTTAGTACCTGTTAGATTTCAGTCCATAATGTATGTCAGTGTTGATGTTGTAAGCTATGTGCTCTTTCTCCTCTTCCCCTTCATCTCCAACATCCTCTGTTAAGTAAACAATTGTTACAGTGCATAAAACATAATAGTTTTGATGGGATAAATAATCAAGCAATTTAACATGTAGCTCCTAAAACAATTTAATCACGTAAAAGTAAAATATCAGAGTTATTTCATCATTCCTTGCTTTTTTCCCCTCCAATTTATTAAAAGCAATAAGCATATATATTATTTAGAGGTCTCAAGGACTGGTTGGATGGTTCTAGAGACAACCTCACCAAAGCTGCTTTCACATTCCACCTGACGGGCAGCCAAAGGCCCGCACTGACACACCCAAAAGAACGTCTCTTCAACCAAAATAAGAGGAAAAAGGGACAAAATGAGAATAATGAACATTCAACCGGAAACATCTATATTATAATCCGCAAGACAGAAAAAGCTGAAAATTTTACAAACACCATTTCTTTCTACAGACTAAAAATTCCAAAGAAAATGGGACTCCACTCTGGCCCAAACAAGCTAAAGTTTACATTAATCTTAAGATTAAATTCCTTGCTATACATGTCTAAAGAAAATTTAGATGTGAAAGCAAGAAAACACAATACCACATGCAATCACAGAATTTATTGCTTATCTATGGATTGGATGTTTATGTTTTAAATGACAGTTGAAGACAAAGTTGAGCCAATTCAAGAACACTGCAAGACAGATGAATTCTGACTGAAACAATGCTGGCATTTTAATTGAAATGTTTAAAGCCTTCATAGATCATAAGTTCTTTAAAAAGTAAAGATGTTATTCTAACACACTCCACACCACATCTGCAGAAAGAAGAAACAAATTCAGCATTTCATCCTGAACTATGATACATAAATACCCCCAGACAATACTGCCGCATGAAAACAATTTACCATTTCTACGAAATGTAATGGCCCTATTTCATACCAGCTGCCCACCATTTTGTTGCAAATCTAAACAGTGACCTTCTGATATTTTAAGGTTAAGATTTCTAAGACTGAGATGATGTAGCTATTGAACAAGCCTGTACATAATAGGAAGGGGAGATTACAAGTGCACATAATGAAACTTAACAGCTTTGATCCACATAAAGCTAACATCAATAACTGAAAATTGAGAAAATGGTGTGAATATTTTAATCACACATTGATCCATTTTGCAATTTGTAATGGAAAAACGTTTATTTATACACTGATTCAGTTCTTAATCAAGTCAAACGTGAGCATACATCTATGACTATCAAATCACAACACTCCTCCTCAAATCAGGACCACATCCGCAAGGTAATCAATAATATTTTAACTGCATTTAGACAAATTCAATCCAGTATCCTCAAAATTATAAAATATTGGGAGAGTGAGAGAGAAGAACGATCATACATCGCTCAAATGAAAAGCAATTTTCAAATACAGCCGTTATCCAGAACTTGAAATATCAGAGGGACTTGAAACGATAACACTTTTCCCCCCCCCACTGTACAGATACTGCCTGATCTATTTGTTATAAATGCTTCCAAACATCATCTGTTTTTACTTTCGGTCTGATAGCAACCGCAGTGTTTAATCTTTGCACTGCCGCAGGAATAAGGAAAAACCCCCAAGGGAAATCTTGCAGTTGAACCGGGATATGTCATGAGGCGTGGGTCGTCTATAGACAGCACTTTTTTGTCAGCTCCAGAGCCTCCCCCGTCCCAGTTTTGTTTTAGGCTGGTGCTGCCAGTTTCCCAGCGGGCCCTCCATGGACACAGCCAGCATTCAGTGTTGGGGCAGGGAGAAAAGGGCTTTTCTCCCAATGGGTGTGGCCGACTTTGGCTGATCACCGAGCACCAGAATCCCGGTTGCCTCAGCGGCCCATCATCAAACCTCACCTTTCAGGGTGGTCCTCTCGACGAGCACCGTGTGCATCTGGGGATCGGAGAGGAATTTTTTCATCTGCTCCACCGCACTCTTCTCTTCGAAGGCGGTCTCCAAGGCGGCCGGCGCCTCGCCGCCATCTTCCAGTAACAGCGGTACCAGTTTGCGAATGTGTTTCTGCAAAAGCGATACATCGGCCACATTCTGCACTGTCACTTCCAGGCCGGTCGTGCCGTCCTCGCCGCCGCCGCCGCCGCCACCACCACCACCACTTTCAGACATGGTGAGGAGTCGCTGTGATCTACACGACCAGCAGCAACAACACCGAGACTGACTGAGACTGAGCGACCAGCTGTGTCACGCGCCACTGCAGGGATGATGTAATGCTGTGCCGCAATGCCTGCTGGGTGTTGTAGTTCGCCCCTAGCGGCCGACAATGTCCAATCGTCGCCACCCCTGCAGATTTAAACTACAACTTCCAGGATCCGCCGCACTAACAGTAGGTTTGCTGGGTCTTATTCTTTATCACCCCTTTTCCCCTTCATTTCTGAACATGATTTTTTTTTTCAATGTTACATCTGTTGTTTGCGTTCCCACTAAAAAAGCTTCGTTTGTCTGTATTAGTTGCTCATTTTTAATCTTTTCATTTTGCCGCTTTCAAATTGATCCTTTTCACTCTTGATCAAAGCCGTTGGGAATACAGAAAATTTCAAAGGGCTGCACTGATTTCACATCTTGTGTTCGAAAATTAGAATCTCCTTGCTGACCAGTTATGCAATGGCAACACCCGCAATATTACATTTTGTGTTGTTACAGGAATGAGGAAGATTCCGTAGGGAAATCTTGCAACTGAACTGGGATTTGTCACAAGGAGCGGACACTAATGACATGGAGTTTTCCGCTGCATCTACAAAATTGCAGTGTTACGCGATTGCTAAACCAGTCAATATTAGGGAGTTTCTGCAGTTGTGATATAAAGGGGCCGATTGCAGGTTCCACAAGACCTAAAAGACGTAGCAACAGAAGTAGACCTTTCGGCTCATTGACTTCCGTCGCCATTTAATGTGATTATGTGATCATCTAGTTTATTATTGCCCTTCAGGGAAGGAACCTCCTTGTTCTGGTTTATATGACAGTCCAGGCCCATAGCAATGTGGTTGACTGTCGACTGCCCTCTGAGATGGCCTCCCAAGTCACTCAGTCCAAGGGCAAGTGGGGACGTTCCCCTAAAATATTTCCATAGATGGAGATAGATGTTGCTAGGAAACAGTGATGAGTTTCAGTAAACATCTGTGGCCTAGGACACTTTCTACTGCATTTGTTTTACAAGTAGTAACAACAATTACGATATGCATTCTCTGCAACTTGACAAACCTCACCTTAAGTCTATAAGTGTGCTACTAAATTATTCCCTAAAACAAAGCAAAGGCCAAAAAATAAAGTGAGGGGTCAACACATTATCATCACCCTCACACTGGAAAGTTGTTGGTGATTTTGTGGTGATCAGAAGACCAAAAGACATAGAAGCAAAAATATGCCATGCAACGCATCAAGTCATCCTGCCATTCAATGAAGTCATGTCTCCACTTTCCTTCATTTTCCCCATAACCTGGATTCCCTCACTGAATAAGTATCTCATTTTGAGTATACTCCATGACTCATTAAGCCTCAACTGCTTTCTGCAGTAAAGAAGTCCACAGACTGACTATGCTTTTGGAGAAAACAAAATCCTCATCAGTGTCTTAATTGGTTGACTCCATATTCTGAGATTATGCCCTCTGCTCGTGGACTCTCCCACAAGAGAAAATAATCTCTCTACATTTATCATGGCAAGCCCCTAAGTATCTTGTATGTTTCAATAAAATCATGTTTCAACTAAACCCCAATGAGAATAGACCCAACCTACTCAACATGTCCTCATAAGAAAATATTACTATTCCTGGTAACAAACTTGTAAACATGCTCTGGACTGCCTCCAATGCTAGAATATCTTTCCTTAGATGAGCAGACACAAGTATTCTAGGTATGGTAAAAATAGTGCCTTATATAGTTTTATCAAAATTTCCCTATTTTGTACTTTGTTTCTTTTGATATAAAGACTCTCTTTCATTTACATTCCCTATTACCCATCATACATTAATGTTTTGTGATTTATGTATGAGGACTCCCAAATTCCTGTGCTGCTGTTTTTCTGATTTAAATAATATCTCCTCTTCTTCATATCAAAGTTATAACCTCACATTTTCCCACATTATATTCCATCTGCCGAGTTTTGCCCACTTAATTAACCTGTCAATATCTTTCTACAGATTCCTTATCACTTGCATTCTCACCTATTTTTGCGTCATCTGTATACTTTGGTAGTATAAGTGGTAGATAGAATATTGACATCCCTTATCCAAGTAAATAATAAATGTTGCAAATAGTTGTGATCCCAGTAGCCAGCTACTAGTTAAAGATCACTATCTGGAAGATGCCCCCTTTATCCCAATTCTCTGTCATCTATTTGTTACCCTATCTTCTGTCCATGCTCATTTACACTATGCCCAGCACATAGACACTAAATAACTAGCTTAACGTGTGGTACCTTACCAAACCAGATGTCCAGAAATCAATATATCTTACATCCAAAGATTCCCCTCTGTCATGTTTGTTACCTCTTCAAAGCTTTCTAATAAATTTGTAATGCATGATTTCTCCTTTGTTAAATCATGCTGACTGGTTATATTATACAATTCTGCTATTGCATCCTGTGTTAAACTAACTGGCTTATAGTTATTGTCTCCCCTTTTGAATAAGGGTGAACCATTAGTAATTTTCCAATCATCTGAAACTTTTCTAGAATTTAAGGACTCTTGGAAGGTTACTACCAGTGCATCCGCTATCTCTGTAGCTATGTAATATCCTTAGATGCATTCCATCAGGTCCACTGAGACTTATTGGCAAATGTTTTAACTACATAATGGAAATATGCAAAGGTAGGAGGTTAGGTGCCATTTGACTGAAGCCACATTTCTCATATAACTCAACAGTGGTGTTTAGATGAGCTGAAGTTAGTGAGGATCCCATGACAACACCATTTAATTGGTCATACATAGCATTGTGGTTGGTTGGCTGGCCGAGCTAGTTCGTTGTTCTGCAGACATTTCATTACCCTGCTGGGTAACATCATCGATGAAGAGGCTGCACTGATGATGTTACCCATCAGGGTAATGAAATGTCTGCAGAACAACGAACCAGCTCAGCCAGCCAACCAACCACAACATCCACAACCCAAGCTACAAATCTACTCTAAAATCTTACATACATAGCATTGTTGAAACTGACTGCAACGTTGCATGAGTTGCTGAGTTCAGAATACAATGATATCCTGCAAATATTGATGGTTTCATTGGTGAACAAGTGTCACACAAAACATTCATACGCAAGATAAGTATTCATGGAGCTGGGGCTAATATATTAGCAGTGGTTAGTTAACAGACATGAAACAGACTAGAGACACATAGGGCATTTTCCAAATTGCCCTATGAAATTCTGCCATGAATAACAGAATGCCACAAGGATTAGCACGAGATATTCAGCTATTAACAATCTATATTCATGATTATTTAGTTAAAGAGATGGAAAGTTATGTTTGCTGATGGTACAATGCTAAGTGTAAGAAGGACACAAAAAAGCTTCATGGACTCATCCAAAGTTAGTCCAACAATACTAAAAAATTGACAACAGGTGATATTTTCATATGGTAAATAAGGTCATTTTATTAATAACAAAAATTATATTTAAACCAAGGCATTATTGCAACCTGTCATAAGCTGAGCTCTGGGTGCCATTCAGCATGCTTGACCCCACTTAGAATTCTTTTGCATCAATAGCTTTTTTGTTTTCTTGTTTTTTTGTTTACCAGTTACTAAATCTACAGTTTACAACCCCTGTGACTCTTTGTTTCTCTGTAGTTAGGCCCCGCCAACTGTAGCTGTCTAACTTTCGGAGGAAGTAGACATAGAAATAATAGATGCCCTAGTAGTAACCTTCTAAGAATCCTTAGTTTCCGGAAAAGTCCCAGAGGATTGAAAACAGCCAAATGTTACACCCTTGTGCAAAAAAGGGAGGGAGACAAAAAAATAGGTAAGTATAGGCCTGTTGATTTAATACCTGTTGTTGGGGAAATGTTTGAGTCTATTATAAAGTGTGCAATAGAGCACTAAAAAAGAATCAAGCAGAGTCAGCATGGCTTCATGAAGGGGCAGTCATGCCTGACAAGTTTATTAAAGTTTTTTGAGGAGGTGACAAGCAGAATAAAGGGCAACCAGTTGATGTAACAAATTTAGATTTCCAAAAGGCATCCATTAGATATTGCACATTAGGCTACTTTATAAGATCCCATGGTGTTGGGAGTAGTATATGAGCATGGATAGCTAAATAATAGAAGACAGAGTTGGAATAACTGGGGCATTTTCAGGAATGGCTACCTGCAACTAGTGGAGGACCACAGGGATCTGTGCTGGAATCAAAATTATTTACAATATATATTAACCTATGATCTATATTTTAACAATCACAATTGCAGGTGACAATATAGAAGTATTTCCACCATTGAGGATAGTAAGAAACTGCAAAATGCTGTTGTATTGAAGATCAAATGTAATGCAGAAAATCATGGGTTTTTTTCTAGGAAAAATGAGAAGCTATATAAAATCAGCACAATTCTAAAGGGGGTGCAAAAGCAGGATTCAAGGCATAAAAGAGGATATAAAAAAATTCAGAATCTGCCAACGTAACACTCTCGCTGGCATTCCCCGGCTTGTGAACAGGTTCCATTCTGAGTCCATTTGCAGTTAATTTTTATTCAAGTCGGACCATAATGCAGGGCAATGTAAAGGAGTCATTTGTAAGTACAGGAAATGTTCACGTCAAGTTTTAAATATTACACCCCTAAATGAGATCGCATTCGTAAGCACGAGCGTTTATAAATTGGGACCTCACGTATCCAACAAATGGAATAAGACAACACATAGGTGCCATCTTTCTTTGAAATGCATGTGATAGTAGTACGCCAAGGAGACAACCTTCCAAATAATACCATTTAGCTCCATCTCATTCAGTTCCACTTGAAACTTATGAATGTGCATGCTGCATTTCCTTGGAGGATCATTAAATCTACTGATTATGTTGAATCAGTCTGGGTGTTTGAGATTGTTTGTGGATCGAATTATATCACATGTTCTCTGTACTGCTCTAGTTTGAATCTCATGAGTCGTGACTACACAGAAATCTGTGCACTGAAAGTCCTCCCACAGCTGGACCATGGCATCTACCGAGTAGAAGATTTCAGGAAGTTTCAGGATTTTAGCTCTGTGTGTCATTCTGCCTTTTCAGGACATATGATATTAATGCATAAAACTTGTCATTTTCTGAAATTTGGCTTTGACTCAGTTTACTCTGAACTTCATTTATGTGTTTGCATTTGTACATCATTTTAACGTTCGTTGCTGCCATTGTTACGATGTTGCACTGTCTTCTTAGTTACTTGTGTTTTGTTATGTAGTCTGTTTTGGCCTTTGGAACCAGATTTGGAGCACGTGCATGCCTAATATTCCTTCGTCCCACATATCAAGAAATACGACAGCATTGTTAGTAAGTAAACCTGCTGGTTTGTTGCATTTGGCTGACCACAGCAACAATCGTGGCTGCACCTTAAGCATGAAATTGTTGAGCCTGCTGCTATGATTTTATTACTTGAGGATGGACACAAATATGAAGACTTTTTTCTTGCTCAAAAGATCCTTCCTAACTCAATGAGCCTCTCTAACAGTTCCTCTTCAGAAAAGTCACTTATTTCCTTTTGTTGCATCATCTTTTGACAAACTGGTCAACAGACTCACTGAGTTGCTGTCTCTGACAAGAACTGGAGCATGTTACTCCTTAAGTTCTTACCTTGGGCAGGTCTTCAAGAAGTTTCCAGATTTTTTTTTTCCTTTCTGACCATCTTTGGAAAGATTATTAATTGTGCAAAACACCTCCTTGTCAATGGCAAACAAGACTTTGAGTTCTCAGGATTGTATAAAATTTAGATCTATGGAATAGAACTACAGAGTTTGAATAGTTACAATTCAGTAAATGTGTCACTGGATACTCAATCCATAATTGTTTAACTTCAATTTTCCTTTACGGATTATTTGTTTTAAGAAGAATGCAGCACAGTATTTGTTTATAGCTTCTCTCCTCTTTTGTATTTGCCTCTGTTTACCTTTATTTTCCCCCCTGTTGCTGCACCTTTATGAATTACATGTCTTATAGCAGATTTCAACCTGTTGGTGGATTGTGTGCCAAAAAAGTCACGTAGGCCACTTTTCATTTGAATGCTATAATTTGGAGAAAGAAATGATGGAACAAACTGACATCTGGACACAGGTAAGCCTTTTGAATGGAGAAAGCCATGTTTCTGTTAACAAGTGATTTTACAGTGTATTTTATTCTAGAACTTTGAGCT
The DNA here is from genome assembly GCF_021869965.1 of Rhincodon typus. Taxonomy (NCBI): domain Eukaryota; kingdom Metazoa; phylum Chordata; class Chondrichthyes; order Orectolobiformes; family Rhincodontidae; genus Rhincodon; species Rhincodon typus. The sequence continues at coordinate 33,197,274 of NC_063339.1, read as the reverse complement.
GTGCTTTCAGGACCAATTAAAACTTTTTGGTAAATCCTCTTAGTTTGTTTTTAAAGAGAAAGTACTATACATCAGTACAGAATGAAAGTTTTAGTTTTATTAATAACTTCTGTCTTTTCATTTGTAAGCAAGGAACTATTTGAAATTTCTCTCATCCTGAAATAATTTTCACTCATCATAGAATCAGAGATATACAGCATGGAAGCAGACCCTTCTGTCCCACTCGCCCATGCCGACCAGATGTCCTAAATAAATCTAGTCCCATTTGCCAACATTTGATCCATATCCTCTAAACCCTTCCTATTCATATAGCCATCCAGATGCCTTTTAAATGCTGTAACTGTACCACTTCCTCTGGCAGCTCATTTCCATATACACACCACCCTCTGCGTGAAAAAGTTGCTGTCTAGTTTTGGACTCCCCACCCTGGGGAAAACACCTTGTCTGTTTATCCTATTTGTGCTCCTCATGATTTTATAAATCTCTAAAAGGCCACTCCTCAGCCTCCGAGGCTCCAGGGAAAATAGCGCCAGCCTATTCAGCCTCTTCCTATAGCTCAAACCCTTCAACCCTGACAACATCCTTGTAGATCTTTTCTGAACCCTTTCAAGTTTAACAAATCTTTCCTACAGCAGGGAGACCAGAACTGAATGCAGTATTCCAAAAGTGGTCTAACCAATGTCCTGTACAGCTGCAATATGACCTCCCCACTCCTGTACTGAATGTAATGACCCATAAAGTGTACCAAATGCCTTCTTCACTACTGCCTATCTGCAACTCCACTTTCAAGGAACTATGAACCTATAACCCATGGTCTCTTTGGTAGGATCTTGGGGAGTGTTGCTAAACAAATTGTACAAGTCCTGCCCCGATTTGCCTTACCAAAACGCAACCCCTCACATCTGTCTAAATTAAATCCATCTGCCACTCCTCAGCCCATCAGATCAAGGTCCCGTTGTACTCTGAGATAACGTTCTTCACTTCACTACACCAATTTTAGTATCATCTGCAAATTTACTAACCATACTTTCTAGATTCATATTCAAATCAATTATATAAAAATGATAAAAAGCATGGACCCAGCACTGATCCTTGCAGCACACCTATCGTCACAGGCCTCCAGTCTGAAAAACAACCTTCCACCACGACCCTCTGTTTCCTACCTTCAACCCAGTTTTGTATCCAAATGGCTAGCTCTCCCTGGATTCCATGTGATCTAACCTTGCTAACCATGTGTCTACCATGTGGAACTTTGTCAAACACCTTGCTGAAGTCCATATTAACAATGTCCACCACTCTGCCTTCAATCTTGTCACTTCAAAAAAAAAATTAATTGAGCTAGTGAGACACTATTTCCCATGCACAAAGCCACAATGACTATCCCCAATCAGTCCTTGCCTTTCCAAATACATGTAAATCCTGTCCAACAACTTGCCCACCACAGTTCAGGCTTACTGGATCACTGTTCCTGGCTTTTTCTTACCACCTTTCTTAAATAATGGCACATCATTAGCCACTCTCCAGTCATCCAGCACTTCATCCATGGCTAATGATGATACAAATATCTCAGGGGACCAGCAATCACTTAACTAGCTTACCACAGTTGTGTGATACATGTGATCAGGTCCCAGGGATTTATTCACCTTTTTGCATTTTAAGACATCCAGCTCCACCACCTCTGTAATATGGACACTTTTCAAGGTATGACTATTTATCGCTAACTTCTCTAGCTTCCAAATGCAGTAGAGTGGCACAGTGGTTAGCACTGCTGCCTCAGAACCATGGACCCAGATTCATTTCCACCCTCGGACGAATGTTTGTGTGGAACTTGCATGTTCTCCCTGTGCCTTTGTGGGTTTCCTCTGGGCGCTCCGGTTTCCTCCTACAGTGCACAAATGTGCAGGCTAGGTGGATTAACCATTGGGCTACAGAGACAGGACAGGGGGTTGGGATGCTCTTTGGAGCATCAGTACGAACCAAATGGCCCGTTCTCTCACTGTCAGAATTCTAAGATTCTCCACAGTAAATACAGATGCAAGTTACTCATTTAGTATCTCACCCATCTCCTGTGGTTCCACACAGACAGCCTTGTTGATCTTTAAGAGCCCTATTCACTCCTTAATTATTCTTTTGTCCTTAATGTATTTGTAGAATCTCTTTAGATTCTCCTTAATCCTATTTGCCAAAGCTATTTGGATTAATAAAAGTTCAGAATATTTCTTAAATGTTGAGAAATTGGGGAATGTTGATAGCCAATAGGATTGGAGTGATCTCAAGTCATTGGAAGTAACATTCATGTACAACAAACAGTACATTGGCAGTTGTTAGAGGATTTGACTGGACAGTAAAGAAGTCTTACTGTAATTATATGGACCTTTATTCAGACTGCATCAGGAGTACTGTGTAGTTTTGGTTGACTTACCTAAGGATGGAAAAACTTGCCACAGAGGGGAAATGTTCACCAAACTAGATAACAATCACTGCTATTCCATTGATTCGTGACGAGAGCGCGAGGAGACTGTCTATACTCTCTAGCATTTTGAAGAATGAGGGATGATCTCATTAAAGCATATAGAATTTACAGGGTTCTATAGAGTAGTTGCAAGAAGGGTGTTTCCCCTGATTGGGGGAATCTAGAAATAGCAGATGCAGTCACACAGTAAGAGTTAGGCCATTTACAACTGAGATGAGGTAGAATATTTTCACGTACAGGCTGGTGAATCTTTGGAGTTTTCCATCCATGGGGCTGTGGAGGCTTGGTAATTGAGCATATTCAACACAGATCAATAAATTTATAGATATTAACATCAAAAGAAACAGGGACAGTGTAGGAAAACGGTGTTGAGGTCAAATCAGCCATCATCTAGTTGAATGATGGAGCAGGACCAACTTGTACAAAAGGCCTACTGCTGGCTTCTGTTTCTTGTGTTTCTACTACTATATCTCACCTTAAATTAACCAGACATACATTTTCTATTTCTAACATTTAGATTGAAGAGATTGATCTATTTGCTTTTGTATTCATAGTTCGTCCGTTAGAGAATACTCCATGGTATTTTGGGCTTTTCACTATGAGAAAAATCAGTGCAGATTACCAGAATTATAGCTGAGATATGGAATCTGAATTATGAGATATAGAGTCATAGAGATGTACAGCAGAGAATCAGACCCGGCAGTCCAACTTGTCCATGCTGACCAGATTTCCTAAATAAATCTGTCCCATTTACCAGCATTTGGCCCATATCACACTAAACCCTTCCTATTCGTGTACCCTTCCAGATGCCTTTTAAACGTTGTACCAGTCTCCACCACTTCCTCTGGCAGCTCATTCCGTATCCGCACCACCCTCTGCAAGAAAATGTCATCCCTTAGGTCCCTTTTACATCCTTCCTCATGCACCTTAAACCTATGCCCTCTGGTTTTGGACTCCCCCCTCCCTGGGGAAAACACCTTGTCTATTTATCCTATCCACGCCCCTCATGATTTTATAAAACTCTATAATGTCACCCCTTGGCCTCTGATGCTCCAGGGAAAATAGCCCCAACCTATTCAGCCTCTCCCTATAGCTCAAACCCTCCAATCCTGGCAACATCCTTCTAAATCTTTTCTGAACCCTTTCCAGTTTCACAACATCCTTCTTATATCAGGGAGACCATAATTGAATGCAGTATTCCAAAAGTGGCCTAATCAATGTCCCGTACAGCTACAACATGACCTCCCAACTCCTATACTCAATGCACTGACCAATAAAAGGCAAGTATACCGAACGCCACCTTCACTATACTGTTTACCTGGGACTCCACTTTCAAGGAACTGTGAACAAAGAATAATACAGCACAGGAACAGGCCCTTCAAAGCCTGCATCAACACATTTTACCCATGTTAAAATTGTCTTCACTTACAAGATCCGTATCCTTCTATTCCCTTCCTGTTCATGTATTCGTCCAGGTACTTCTTGAACACTGCTATTGTGTCTGCTTCCATCATCTCCTCTGGCAGCTTGTTCCAGGCACTCGCCACCCATTGTGAAAAATGGGCCTCGCATATCTCTTTTAAACATTCCCCCTTGTACCTTGACCCCTCCACCTTGGGGGAAAAAGCCTCATACTTTCCACTCTATCCATGCCATTTGCAATCTTAAACTCCTATCAGGTCACCCTTCAACCTCTTGTATTCCAGTAAAAATAACCCCAGTTTATCCAACCTTTGTTCATAGCTAAAATCCTCCATTCCAGGTAACATTCTAGTAAACCTTTTCTGTACTCTCTCCAAAGCATCCACATCCTTCTAGTAATGTGATGACCGGAACTGTATGCAATATTCCAAGTGTGGCCTAACTAAAGTTCTAGAAGGCTACAGCATAACTTGTCTATCTTGTCTTCTAATGAAGGCAACCATGCCATAGGTCTTTTTTTTAAAAACCACCTTATCTACCTGAGCTGCCACCTTCACTGATCTTTGGTCCAACACAGACAGATCTCTCAAAATATCAATACTCCTAAGGGTTCTGCCATTCACTATATAATTTCCACCTGTATTTGACCTTACAAAACGCGTCACATTTGTCCAGATTAACCTGCACTCCAAGATCTTTGTTCAGCAACTCTCCCTAGGACCTTATCATTAAGTGTTTATGTCCTGCCCGGATTTGCCTTTCCAAAATGCAGCACCTCACACTTATAAAAATTAAACTCCATCTGCCACTCCTTGGCCCATTGGCCCATATGATCAATATCCCGTTGTACTCTGAGGTAACCTTCTTCACTGTCCACTACACCTCCAATTTTGGTGTCATCTACAAACTTTCTAACCATACCTCCTTAGTTCACATCCAAATCATTTATATAAATGACGAAAAACAGCGGACCCAGCACCAATCTGTGGTACACCGCTGGTCACAGGCCTTCAGTCTGAAAAACAACCCTCCACCTGTCTTCTATCTTCTAGCCAACATTTGTCCAACTTGGTTTTGATCTTTCAACTTAGATGTCCAAAATGATAAAAGGAATATATTATGTACACAGTAAAATAAAGACTAAAAAACTGTGACAAACTTGAGCCCAGAATGTTTTCAGCAGAAGGTTGAAGAAATTGTGATGCAAGGAGAAACCAACTGAACACTGGTTGCTCTAGTCTACAGGCTTTAATATGTAAAATTAATATGGTATTTTAATTAACTGTAAAAGGTATTCTAAACTGGATAAAAGTGGTTTAAAATCAAAAAGCATACTGAGTTTGAATTAACTCAAAGTATTGATTTTCAAAATCTTTACTCACGGTAAATCTTTTTGAAAGAAAATTATCTGTGCCACTTACCAACTTTTGTAGTTGCTAGGAAGTTTTATTCTGTACATAAGACCATTTTGTACAAAATATGAAATCTACTTTATTAGATATTACACTACTTAAAACAAAGTACAACATATGTACAATATTAAAATGAAGCCATTTATGTAGGTATCACACTAAAGGTCACTTGTCATATTACTGGACATTCCTCTTGTACTGGGCTTTTTTTTTTAAAAAAAAGCAAATACAAATAAACTTAAAAGATGTCAATCATAAAGCTGCTTTTAAAGAAAAACAGACACCAGAACAAGCTTTGGAATCACCTTTTCTTCAGACATTTAAGAACTTCTTTAACAAATCAAACTGTTCACATGCTGGTTATGGGGTATCCATTTTGTGCTGGTTTATCTACAGAATGATTAAAAGACACTCAAGATGACTAAATTACCTCAGTATTCCAGATTCCACATACCCTATACCAACTAATCATTTAGTTTTGACTTAAATTCTGTAATTAATGAATTGACAACAAATCCCAATGTTTTGCACAGTAACTAGCACAACACTAGTATTATAATATAAACTAAGTTCTGGAGAAACTCAGTAGGTATGGCAGCATCTGTGGAGAAGGAAACAAAGTTAACATTGAGCCTAATGACTCTTCTTTGGAACTCTGTTACACTCTCCACAGATTCTGCCACTCCTGCTGAGTTTCTCCAGCACTCTAGTTTTATTTCAGATCTCCAGCATCCACTATGTTTTGCTTTTATTTACAATACTAGTATTTTTAGTAACAGCCCAAGCAGGTGAAAATTACCACAACTACCTGCACATCATCCAATGTAAACCAAAAAACAAGGACTGACCTTTTTTAATAGAATAAAGATCACCAATTAATATGAAAATTCTCCCAATCATTCCAACAGAAAAAAGGCAATTCAAAGTTGTAGTTTGGTGAGTGTCAATCTTGATCAATAGGTAAGTCAAAATAAGGGGAAACTGCTAAAGACAGGATCATATTCTAAACTGTATACAAACAATATACACTTACTAGTGGCCAAAATAAAGTTACAATCCTTCTCGAACACCTCACACAAACATACTGCTGAACACCCAAAACCAATGAATATGAGAGATAAACTACTAGTAAGCAAGACGGAAGTTCAAACAATGGTATATAAATAAAATGCGGCAAAAGCATGGAAGATACCACATAGTAAAAGCACCCATCTCTCCTAAAAGGAAAGATATTGGGGGTAGATTTCCATGACAACTGCTAAGAAAAAAAAACGCATGTAAAACAAAGTAGATTTTCCAACATGCTTGAGAGATTATTTTAGCATTCACATTTCAAGTTAAACAGGAAGTGCTTTCTGAAATTTGAATATGTTTCTGCTGGTAAAACTTCAAATTTTGTTCTTTTCTTTACAGTCCTGAATACCCCTACAATTTTAAAATTCCTTTAGCACACTAGGCTCAGAATAAAAGATTAAAGTAAGGTAAACAGAGGTGAGAACAGTTTAGAAGATAATTTAGCTGAATGCTTTTGCAGATATTCTTACCATGCACTATTTTGCAATATAAACCTGATGATCAGCTACCACTTTCAAAACGATGCTAAAATTACATGAGATTGATTGAACAAGAGTTTTGATAATATACGCACACACTTTTGTTTTTGTCTGACCAGTTTCTGATCACCAGTCATATTCAGCTATTTCACACAACTGACAACACACATACATATCTTGGTGTTTCACTTGCCTAGCTCATCATAGCTTCATTCGAACGGGTGTTGTGAAATCTAGTACACATTAAAGTTAGAAATGTGTGTGACATTTTTCATTTCTAAAATCTGGCGAGTATTAAATTAGGAGTGTGACAATTTTCCAGATCCATTCTTTACAAAGGATCTCAAAGTTCTTAGTTTTGAGGCAGAACAATTTCATAAAGTAGACCAGCAAACTGGCAAGACAGATTATAAAAACACCAGGAAAGTTACACTGGAGAACATTAATACAAGGAGGAATGGATTAAAATAGTGAACCCTGAGAATTCTTGCCTCAGCCAATTCAGTACGTTGAAGAGTTCCATCAGAACTGTTAACACTCGCCTTGTGTAACAGACATGAAGACAGACAACATGTACAGAACTTTGACAAACCTTACAAAAGATAAAATAAAATGTCAAAGTACCTGAATAAAAAGTTTTGATCTTAACCAATCCAGCAGGAATCAATAGTTATTTTATATATTAATGGGGAATTAAATCAGGCTTAGAATTTCAAGTTAGTGATTTACCTAAAGTTGAAATCCTGTGTTTTAAATTATGTGGTACAATTGTACGGATAAAAATCATGTCAATACTTTTAATATCCCCAAAAGATACTTTTTCATATAGTAGATTGATATAATTTACTTTTAAAAATCAGGCAGGTTCCTTCTTTTAAATAGTCAGATTTAGTGCAAGATGTTTAATGAGTCCAGGAACTGTTGACATTTACATTTATACTAATATATTTTTGGATGCAATAGAATCCTGGGTTGAATACATTCAATGCAAAAACAAAAATGGTTTTAGTACTAAAAATGCAGTCTGTGACTTCTCAAAGAAATTTAGACTCATTGTCCCATTTATTTTCAAATACAGGTGTAAATAAAAAGATAACTATAAATGCAAAACAAATTTTATACAATGGCTCTGTGGACATGACAACGCTCAAATTTAGCTCCATCGTTTGATGGAGATTGTAGAAAGCACAATACCCTATGTACCATTGTTTGAACTACCCAGACTTGACTTCATACGTGGTAAAGTTATTGCCTACAAACTGGATTCAAGAAAGCATTGACTTAAACGTATAGCTGATTGGTATGGCACAAAGCATAATAGCTTCTACAATAGACCGAGTTCAGAGAACAGCTTTATACAATATTCTTCTGTTGAAATAGCCTAATGCCCATCGTGAGCAGATATAATCTCTTCAGCCCGGCGATGGGATTCCAAGGCCTTCATGGTGTAGATATCCTGAGGCAGTTCGGACTTGCGACGCACAAGTGGACGATCCTTTCGAAGATCTTTCTGTGCCTGCAGAAAAGTAATGTTAATAGTACCTGCGACTAAAATGACTTTGCTTTGATTTGAAAAGATATGATTTAAACAACTTTTAAAATTTTTACATTTCTGATTTAAAAGATGAAAGATTATTGATCTGAAATGTAAACTCCATTCTCTCTTCACAGATGATGCAGATGCCTGCTGCATATTTCCAAAATTTTCTGCTTCTTAATTTTAAGGGGAGTAAGTATTTATATCAAGTTGATTTGAAAGCAGTGTTTACCAAGACAATAGCTATTTTAACATATTCCTTTTCCTTCAAGGAATCAATTGACAGAGACAGATTCTTAATAAAGATCGCATTGAAACAGAAAGACCCCATTATAGCAACAATTAATAATGAAATGCCATCTTATTACTGTTGAAAATTATGTTCTGATGCTTATCCAAGAAACACATGAAATAATGTGCTGCATTTATATCCGCTACTACACTTAATGTTTGAGACTGTAGCTTTTCTCAGGAAGAAATTTAGACTCATTATCCCATTTATTTTCAAATACAAGTGTCAATAAAAAGATAAATATAAATGCCAAACAAATTTTATAACTCAATGGTTCTGTGGATACGACAACTCTCAAATTTAATGCTGTAGACTGTAGAAAGCACAATACTCTATGTACTATTGTTTGAACTACCCACCAAGATCACTTGAGATTTAGTATTAAAGGAAGTGGCAGCAGATGGTGAGTGGATTGGATAGGATATTCCAAAATTCCCTGGATTATGGAACAGTTCCAATGGATTGGAAAAATGCTAACGTAACACCTCTATTCAAAAAGAGAATGAGGTAGAAAGTAGTACATTATAGAGCAGTTAATTTACTATCTGTTATTAGGAAATTTTTGGAATCCATTATTAAGGGACATTTGGAAAGTCAAAACATAAGAGACAACAAGGTGCAGGGCTGGATGAACACAGCTGGCCAAGCAGCATCATAGGAGCAGAAAGGCTGACGTTTCGGGCCTAGAGCATCTGCAGTTCCTACTATCTCTGATCCATTGTGTAAGCTTGGTTTCATGAAGGGTAAGTCATGTTTCACCAATTTGCTAGAGCTCTTCAAAGATGTTACAAGCAAAGGGAATAACGGGGCTGCTGCAGATGTAGTATATTTGGACTTCCAGAAGGCATAAAAGGTTAATACACAAGGTAAGCTCACACAGAATGAACTGCCAGCGAAAGTGGTAGATGCAGGGACAGTTACAACATTTAAAAGACATTTGGAAAGGTATGTGAATAGGAAAGATTTACAGGGAAATTTAGTCAAATGCAGACAAATGGGTCTAGTTTAGTTTGGGAAACCTGGTCAGCATGGATAAGTTAGACCTAATGGTCTGTATCTGCGCTGTATGACTCTATGAGGAGGTAATATATTAGCTTGGATACAGGATTAGCTAACCGTCAGAAAGCAGCGTCAAGATAAATGCATTTTTTTTGGTTGGCAAGATGTAACTAGACGAGTAGCACAGGGCTTGGACTTCAGGCCTTAACTATTTACAATCTGTTAATGACTTGGATGCAAGGATAGAAACTGCTGTGGTGAAGTTTGCAAGTGACATTAAAATAGGTGGCAAAGTAATTTGCAATGAAGAAATAAGAAATTTACAAAAGGCCAGAGGAATGAACAACTGTTTTGCAAATGGAGTTTAACTTGGATGAGAGATGTTATCAATTTTGGTCGGAAGAATAAAAAGGCAACTCATTATTGAATGGAGAGAAACTTCATTCGTGTTTCAGTGCAGAGGGATGTGGGTGTCCTCGTGCATGGGTCGTAGAAAGCTAGTTTGCAGATAATGAACCTCAGTTCAGTAGGGCAGATGGAATTTTGGCATTGTTGCTAAAGAAGTGGAGAATGAAAGTAGGGAACGGTACAACGCATTAGTGAGACAACATCTAGAGTACTGCATATGGTTTTGGGCCCCTTACTTGAGGAAGGAGGCAGCTCAAAGTTCATTAGATTAAATTCCAGAGATGAAAAGCTTGTCTTACAAGGAGAGATTCAGCAGTTAGACCTATACTTGCTACAGTTTAGGAGGATGAGGGAAGATTTAATTGAATTATACAAGACGTGAAAAGGATTGTAGAATTGCGTTGCCATCCAGAACTAGAGGTCTTAGTTTTAGACTGAGGGGTGGCAGATTTAAAAACAGATGAGGAAGAATTAAAACAGGAAGAACTGTGGATGCTGTAAATCAGGAACAAAAACAAAGTTGTTGGCAGAGCTCAACAGGTCTGGCAGCGTCTGTGAAGAAATAAACCGATTTTGGGTCCGGTGACCCTTCCTCAGAACTGATTAGGAAGAATTACTTCTATCAAAGAGTTGTGAATCTGTGGTATTCACTACCCGAGAACGGTGGATGCCAGGACATAATAAATTTAAGGAGCAGATAGACACATTTTTAATTAGCAGGAATGTGGAGTTGAGGCTGAGATGAGATCAGCCAACATTGTATTATTGGTGAATAAGGCTGGAGGGGCTGAATTGCCCAGTCCTGCCCCTAGTTCTTACTTTCTTTTCACAAAGCAAATTCTATTTGTATCCATTTGTGGCAAGATCCTACGTAGGGCCCAATGGATTCAATAAAAATTAACCTTAACTATTCCAAACTTTTCTGCAATTTTATATTTTCTTAAAAAATCTTTATTGAATACAATACCTCCATTATTGTAAATTTACATCATAAGAGAAAATTATTAAATGAATCAAGGAATCCACAAAGCTAAACAGAAGAATTAAATTTGAGATTATTCAACAGCTATCAATTTACAGTCTCATGAGACTTGTATATTAATTTCTTCCATGACTTTCATAAGAAACAAATGAAGTAGTATCATTTTTGTCGCCATTTTATACCTGAGTTGCTTGATCTTCTACTGCCTTTCTAATCATCTGGATATCATCTATCAATGGACCATCTGTTTCCATGGCAACTGGACTATTCATGCCACTGGGTTCAATAAAAAGCTGATACTGAAAGATAAAATTTAAGTTTCATGTACAAATAAGCTGAAGTTTAAACTAAAAATAAAAATGGATTCACAAATATCGAGAGAGATAACATATTTCAATTTGAAAACTAAGAGTGTCTCTGTCTGGTTGCACAAAACATTCAGGAACTTTCATGTGGTGCTACTAAAGTTTTATTGGAAGAAGAATGCAAGTTTTGCTGAGGCACTGAATTGAGACAAACCAAAGAGGTGAATCTGGGTCTAATTAATGGCAGACTATTCAGAAATATGGTCATCTTGGATTAGCCAATCTTAGCTACTTAGAAACAGTGATACAACTGGTCAGGATTCTTACTTCAAATCTGTATCCATATTTATATTTATATGACCATACAGAAAGGATAGCATGAAGATTAACAGTGATGCCCTGATGTCAAACCTCCTCCATCATTCAGTGCCAATGTTCACAGATGAATAATTACCACTTTAGTTGGTGAGGATGGACACTTGGATGTGTATGTGTACATCTGTGTAGGGGTATGTGCACAAGTTTGAGGGTGAATGTTGAGGGGAAGTATCAACATTGTAGCCATAGCACACAAAGACCCAATATCTAATGGAGAAAAGTGGCTTAAAACCGAGTGGGACCAATGGAGGAGAGATTTAGAAGTAAGCCATTTACCTTCTCAGCAACATATCACAACACAGGATCCATACTTAAAAAATTTTGTATAAATACAGGTCAATGATGATTTCAAAATAGAAAGTGTAAATATGCAGTTTAAAGTTATCCTGAAGTGACCAAAACGTGCTCAATATATAAATTTCAATATACAATTTGAGTTTCACGTACAAATATCGAATTAAATACCAAGAGAGATGGCATGTTTCACTTTGTTTAGTTTTCCAACATGTAAATTTAAAACATCTGGTATATGGTGAAGATTACAAGATTTTATAATTTAGAACTCCCAGCAGTATATGCAACATAGCCAATTAAATAGTCAATAGGGGAAAAAATTCTCTCAGTGGAACTGTCGTATATCTGTTAGTGATGTCAGGCACTACTGGTGCTTATGCACCTGTTTTCACCTTTTTAATGCACTGTGATAGGCCAAGCACAATTCAGCTGACAATCAAGTTATGATGTTTCCTTGCTTATCTTGCTAAGATGTGCAGTTTACAAACATTTACTACTGATTCGAAGAATGTGCCAACATGTTGGGTAGGATTGTTACAAGTCTTGATTTTTTTTTGATGCAAAGTTACTTATCAGAGAGAGTTATGCACTTTACAGCCATCACACCTCAAACTTAAGCCACAAAAAGGAGTATATTTAATAAGCTTCATATGCTAACCATGTAAAATAGGTAAATAGAAAAGTTGTATGAAGGCACTGATGTACACAAGTGATAGCAAGTTCTATGGTATATTTTCCTTTATTATGCTCATATTGATTTTATATCCATCATTCACACCATTTTGAGTCCTAAATACTGCAACTAATACTGAAAATCTTGGACAAAGCAACTGTCATATCCCTTCAAAATGGGATCTTTAAAGAAGAAAATGTAATTGTTGGAAATCAGAGATAGATTTTAAAAAAAGTGAAAATTACATTTATTCTTTGTTGAAGTTGTTTTAGACTTAGACTTTAACTTCTAACAAATCTGGTATCTAGGACAAACACGATGAGCATTACCCCACCCTCCCCTCCCTATTTAGGGCAGTGAAATTAACAGTGAACTTCAAAAAGGTCACTGCATCTATTCTGAACTGAAGCCTACATAAAATATATTCATTTGAATTAACGTGAACAAGTCTGCTATGCAACATTTTATGACATTATCTTTATGCCTGATTTTATATGGATATTGTCATGATCCCAGCTGATGACAACACTGGAAAAATCAGATCCCAGAGTGAGATCTGGCTGGAGAAGTTTTACTCTTTTTGTTTACTGTGGAGTCAGTCACTGAGCACATTCACAAGAGGCTCCTTTTAACAACAGGCCATAATATTTTATTATACATAAAGAAAATCACAAACTAGATTTACACTATACAAGAATTATTGAAACATAGTCTTTACAAATAGAGTAGAAGACAAAAAGCTGACATATGTGATTTTATAATAGGAAAGACCTTCGAAAGTACTAATTGATGTCACTGTCACTGTAATACTGAGTTCAAGAAATCAACTCTGTTTCTCTTCCCCAAATTTGGTTCTACTAAGGATCATTGGTCAATGTACCCACATAGACATAACGTGGAGATGGTGGGATATTTTGCCGTGACGCCTTCAGGAAAAATGGCACTGGACACATGTTAGAAACAACCAGTTCAATTGATATTGGAAGCTTTAAGTTTCCAAAGATTGATATACCAGTTTCTGGAACCATACCTGGGAGAATTGGCGGAATTTGGAGGGAAAATACAGGATTTGTGAGAATTAGAGGTAAGAAAGGAATGCAATACTACAACATATATCGATAGTGCTAGATGTGTTGTCTTTAGGTAGGGAGAACCAAAGAAACATTTCTTACCAAGTTATAACAAATATATTGTAGAAAACAGAAGTTTTACCTAAATACAATTTTTTTGCTCAGAGATTTAGTCAAAAAATGTTCCTTTTTGATGTTTAGCAAGTTTGAACTCTGGTTAATTATCAGTCATATCTTACTAAATGGCAGACCAGGACTCAAGGGGTTGAATGGATTGCTCCTAATTCCTATGCGTACTATTTTATTACTTGTACTGAATACAACTGTCCACACTGTTTTAAGGGTTCTCATGTTTGTCCCTCTTGGATACACAGATACATAAATAAAAAGACTGACTCCTCAGAACATGCACTGCAAAGTAACAATTCAGTGTCCAGAGCATCTCTAGTCTATCTTAGGTAGTTACTGGACTTGAAACATTAACATTGTTTTTTTCCCACATATGCAGCCAGACCTGCTGAGTTTCTCTAGCAATTTCTATTTTTGTTTCAGATCTTCACCATCCACAGTTCTTTGGTTTAGATTATAAATGTGTTGGGGTTATAAAATACAAAATATTTCGTGCTTTCTCTTTTTTTCTCTATTCACTTTTTGTACTAAACAAACTAGTCACTTATTTCTGGCTCAGAATTTAAACAGCTTGTTTAAAATTCTTCAATTTCATCATTTAAAGAGTTGCACAATTGCCCGCTTCACAAAGGTTTAAGATTTCCCTGTAGAGGGCACCATGTCTTTCCAAAGTTGCAGTGTGATACAAATAGATTCTAAGTCAGTTGGTGAGGTTGAAACCAAGACAAATATCTTTTCCATGTGGAGAATGTTTACTGACTTACTCAGTCCTATCCCTCTCATCCCATAGCCAGTGTCACAGATGCTTCCATCTGTATGTGTGTTCAAACAATTAATATCCACATGAAACTCAACCTTAATAAAGACAAAAATAAACCTTAACAATAGCAATTATCAGATAGTAACTTGTAAAATGCATAAACAGTCAATGACTAGTGCTAAATGCAACAAGTGATGCTGTCCACAAAGTTCGACCCAATGTCTACGTGGGATTGCTACTTCATACCATAAATTATTAGTGATTTTGTGCTGCAGTCTTACACGCATCAGCAACTGAATCAAAATTTTGAAGAAACTCAAGTGATATGGATGTTTCTGACAAGGGCAGCATTTGTTCCCCATCACTAATTTCCCTTGATCTAAGTGGATTGCTATAGCATTTCTAGAGGGCAATGAAGAGCCAACAGCATCACTGTGGGCCTGCAGTTACATGTAGCCCATATTAGGTAAGAATGATAGATCTTTTTACACAAACGAAGAATTTGTGAACCAGACAGGTTTTTAGAACACTGATAATATTTCACGGTTACCATTAACAAACTAATGTTTAATTCTAAATTTAGAAATTGAATTTATTTGAAGCAAATAAGTATAATTAAGCAACAATTAAACTATAAAACATCCATCAGTTACAATCTAATCCAGAATTTAAATTCTGTTGCTATGTCCCAAAAACATTAGTCTCATGCTCTGGATTACTCATCTAATGACATTACCACCATGCCAAATTCGCCTTGTTTGTAATTCTGTAATATCCAGGTTCAAAATTGAGAGAATAGATTAATTGACCATCTGGCAATAATTTCTGAATTCTTAAAAAACAGATCAAATGACCTAAGTTTCACCATATGCACCCTGAAGAGGCATGCATATATTTCCTAATTATAAGAGTGACATGCTAAAATTGGGTAGTTAGAGATTAATCAAGTTTTTAAACAATAGGTGAAACTTAGTTCCTTTATTCCTGAACGGATTTTGTGCATTCAACACAAGAACTGCAGTATGCTTAGAAGGAAATAAGTATACTTAACCGACAAAAAAAAACTATAAAACATTCAGTTACAATCTAATCCAGAATGCTTCCCTTTAACAGAACTGAAACATAGCATTACCCAACTTCAAATGTTTTAATATCTACCTTTGAACTGATAATCGTGACACAGCAAAATACTTCTAGCAAAATATTAAAGGATCATTACTAAAGGGAACTTACTCATTCATCTCTACTTGAGATTTTCATTTAGTAAGTATTTCCCTTTTATAAATATTCCATAATAGGAGTATTTAAATAGCTCCACAATAGTGTTCAATAACTCCTCTTCAACAAGCCCCATTCAGACTTGCTTGACCTAGTGATTGAAATTTTACATGGTCTCATTCTGGTCACTTGGAGTGATTTGATATTAAAAAAAGTATCAAATTATGTTATAAAAAATGCAAGTATATCATAATTGTAAACCACCTCATACTAGCTGATATAAAGCAGCATTGATGAATATCATGGATACAGAAAATGATTTACAAGTACATTACCACAGTGAATATACTTCCATTAGCAGTGAAGTGCTTTAGAATGTCTTGAGATTGTGAAAGGCAATATATAAATGCAAGTTCATTTATCCACTTATAAATAATGAAAACACCATTTGCTGGCAAATACAGAGATTGGAAGTGGGACTTGGGAACACAAGTAGACTACTTGCTTGGAGATAACAAGCCTGCTATGAAAAGACTGTACAGAAGATTACTCACATTTACTAAAAGGCATACACCCTAGTCCCATTTTAAAAATCATTTACTGTAAAAATTGATTTATTCAGTAATTATAACTGGTTAACCATGAATGAACAGGTGTAAACTACACCAAAGGATAAATTTATAACTTATACAAACCAGAACATTACACATTTGGGGCACGTAACTAAGATTTATTGTCAAATCTTTTATTCAGTAACAGTGATCAATAAATAACAATTCAAAATTGAAAAACACAAGGACATGAAGATCTCATGAAGTTAAAAATGTCCATTCAAAGGGTCTGAAAAACTGAATAACAATATTTTAAATGGAAAGGTTTATTGTAATTATTTATTTTTGTTTTAGTACTCTGAAAAATTGAGCTGATTCTGTACATTCAACTTTTTGGACTGTTCTGACCTTACGCGGTAGCTTTCTTTCAGCTCTGTACATGCCATTAGCAATAGTGTCAAAATCCATTTCTAAGGAGATCTTTGTTCCAGATGATTAAGACATTTCATTTGTTCAGTGGGCTAATTTAAAAATCACAAGACATTTAAAAAAAGTTGAAGTTTTGGTGCATTTTGATACAAGTGCCTACCTGATTTTTGGAGACAGGGCACATGGACAGTTCCCAGGATGACCAGTTTTGAAAGGAACCCAGTGTCTGATGAAAGGAAGTCACTTATGAAGTTTGGTTAAAATAAAGCATTTTAGGATGGTCAGTATTTATGGACAAATAACCTTAGGTCAGGTAAAGCACAGGAAAAATAAATTACATTAAATCTTCCTCTACTTTTCCCAACAATGGAATTCAACCTCAACCTCAAAAAGGTGCACCTAAATGGTTGTCAGTATCCTTAATGTCCCAAAGGATAACTGAAACTTTTAAAGTCAAACTACTAGTGTTTTGTTCTGTGGGCAAACGCCTACTAGAGTGAGACTAGTCCTAGTCATTTTACTTGGCTAACTGGAAAGAAGCAAGTCATTTGCTCAACTAGTCTTGGCTACATTACACGGATAAAAAGAAGAAAAACTACTGTGCCACTCAGTCACTTTTAAAATGTACTAGTTAAGCATAGCATACGTAGAGTTGATTCCACCATTCAGATTAAGTAAGACTTTTTTTTGGAGGGGTAGGGTCATGAGGAGGAATGAATGGACAAAAGAATGGAAGGGAACCTGGTTGGAGAAGGGTTACAAAGTCAGAAATTTCCCAGATTGTGAAGAAGAAAAAGCTGAAAATGTGTATTTGGAAAGGCCATTACTGGTAACTCAGCAAATTACTACTGTTAAATTTTTTTTTTACCAGATATACCAATGTTGGTCTTGTTGGGAGTAAGGTAGCGATGGAGGTGAAGGAACGATGGGTGCGCAGTAGATCACTGTCAATTTCACTGGCTCAGAAAATGATTGTCATTCCAGACATCAGCTGCATTTTAGAGGATTGGAAAGAAAATCAGGTAGAATTCACACGGAGTAAAAAGGGAATGCAGACTTATGCAAAAAGAAATTCATCTTTAGGGTAGAGGAAGATTGG
>NC_063339.1:33175503-33179190 GCF_021869965.1 Rhincodon typus | reverse complement strand
GGAAAAAAATATTTTAAAGTACCTATCTGTATATTCTTTAAGTATTTTAAATAGTTCAGTAATTTTAGTAAATAATAAACAGAAGTAACAATGTTGCAAAGCTACCCAATGTCATTGGTGTGGAAATGCACTCAGAACAAATCAAACAATTTATTTTTATATGAGTTATAACACTAAGGACCTACCACAACTACATATACATGAAGACATTTTAAACGTATATTCACATAGAAATTAGGTGACGTGGCATCTTTCTACGCATTTCCAAATTAAATCTTGTGAGCTACTAGCAATTTTAAATGAAATGAACGAGTGGAGAGTTGACAAGATTATTCACATCTATAGTGACACTATTGGTTGAAGTGGGTTGGGATAAGACTTGCCTCAAGTCGATTCTGATGTGCCTGTTGCACTACCACAGTTTTCATGGTTAGACACCAAACTAAAGTAAAACACAAAATAATTTGTGCATTTCTAACAGATCAGGATAAATAGTTGGAATTGAAGAAGTGGATATTACAACATACAAGTTAAAAACAAATTGTTCTGAATGTCTTTTTTAAAAAGAAAGTTGCAAAAGATACAAACACACACTTAAAAAGAAGACTTCAATTTATAAAAGTTTACAAAGCAAATCAATCCATTGCTAATTCATTTTCTGAATATGGTTGGATACATGTACAATAGAATTTGGATTAAGTTACATCTGTGCTAAAAATAAATAGCTTTGAAGGCTGTTCAATACAGCACACTTCACCTTTACAATACTGTCCATTGAACAATATTTAATAGTGATGATATAAACATACCTGTGGATTTGCTTTTGCTAAATTCTCTATTTTGAGCCAAGCCTCTTCACGTTCTTTCAATTTTGCTTTCTCCCTAAACATTACAGAAGTGAACATTTTGAGACACCTAAAGAAACTAGTTTAATAGTTTGAAATTGCAATTATCTCAGACAGTGCAATGAAACAACAACAGTTTTGGTGGTATTGGTTCTATGATCTGTGAAGTGAACACAGAGCTGTTCATAGTGGATGTGATCACAATGGAACCAAAGTAGTTTACTGTGCAGGTAGCCATTATATGGATCTTTGTTACAGCTACCCCAAACTGACACTGACCTTTTTGTGCTAGTTATACAGTTTTAAACAATGATCTTTTCATGATTGCCTCCCTAATCAGATGAAGCAGTTCTGAAAAATTATATTGGACTTGAAACATTAATTATTTTCTTGCTTGAAAGATGCTGCCAGACTTGCTCCAGAATTTTGTGTTTTTATTTCAGATGAAACAGTATTTCTCTATTCATTGTTAAAATCTGTCACAATTACAAAAGCTGCTGTTAAATCTCCTTTTTGTCATGCATTCAAACCATAACTACAGATGGATAGTTTCTAAACCCAGACATGGTAATAATGAATCTACACTTCATTTAAATTATTGAATTTAACAACTCCAAAATGTTTCTAGCTTCTATAACTTCATTTACCTAGACTCCATTTCATAAAGATTATATCTTTGAATATTTAAATTCAGTTTCTCATTCATATACTTCAGCATCATTTTACTGAGCATACGTTCCTGCTCCTTCTGTAATTTATTTCCTCATACTTGTCCATTTCAAATCACAAACTACATGTGGCACTATTCTGCCATTAAAGGAATGTCTCTGTTGCTTGCTGATTAATTGTACAGTATTTCAAATCATTTTCTAGTTCAACCACCTAATGCCACAACTCAAATCATTGTGTTCCAATGTTCCAAATATATAACCGTAGAATGATGTACCACAACAAAACCACTCGCCTCTTTGCCCTCGTGCTGGCTAAGTCTCACACCCCTGCTCTTTTCAGTTAACTTTTAAAAAATGTTTTCCTTTCAAATATTTATTTAATACTGTTTTGAAAATAACAATTAAAACTGTTTCAATACTCCTTCAGGCAATGCATTCCTGATAATACTCTGCATAAAAGAGTTCACAATCTCACTTCTATAGTGGGACAGAACTTTTCTGATTAGCTTTGCGAGGCACCTCCAAGAACTATTAAAGATTAGTTCAATACAAAACAGAATCTGAAGGAATGAAGGCAAGCTACTGAGGGTGAACTGGATAAAACTGTTAGAGGAGAAAACCAAGACAACATGTTATCAGTTAGCATCAAGTTACACATACATACAGTACAGGATAAATATATACCACGAAGTGGTAAAATAAAGACTAATTACACTTCAAACAAAATGGAGGGATTAAGGGTAAAGTAAATATCTGCCAAAGTAGAAGGCTATGGGTAGTGTAAGATGAATATAAAACAAAAGTAGGTAAGAAACGGAACAGGAAAGTTCATACAGAATTGGATCATAAAGAAATTGAAAAGAAACAGAACTTAGCTTCATCCATATATTTACAGCAAGCAGGTTGAAAGAGTACAAATACTCAGGCGATGTGAAAGGAGGACATAGAATTGTTGGTTGAGGTAGGTATTTAAATGCTTGTGGTGTCCAGACAAAAAGCAGCAGAACTTTCAAGGAACAGTAACAAGGTGAAGTAACTAAAGGCAACACACTAGTTCTAGAGGAACTGCATACAGGAATATTTAAAGTGTCAACTAACAAAACTATTCTTGTCTTTCATCAGAAATTGGAGTACTTGTCTATTATGGGGGAGAAAGCTAACAATTTTTGAAAGGAGAATAAGACTGAAATCACATCTGTCATAACTGCCAGCAGCTTGTGCAGCTTCAGCTCAGATATGGTGAGCTGGAGTTGGTGATGCACGACTCAATGGGAAAGCTACCTGGACACTCTTATTCTGGCAAGTTTAGGCTGGTAGCAGTGCGAGTGAGCAGGTGAAGTACACGATGGAACATCTGTGTGGGAAAACCGGTTGAGAAATACCAGGAAGAGGTACAGATGTTTGAGGAAGTTGGAGTGGATCTCTGAGGGTTTATGGGACAGCAGCAGACCAACGGAGTTATAACATAGGTTAAGTATAAATAAGCTGAGGAGGAGGATCTAGTTTCCGTATCCCTGGAGCTGGCACACTGAGTCAGTCTCTTAAAATTCCTCCTGTTGATTGACCAAGTACAGGATACTGAAGGACCTCTCAGCAGAGTAGTAAATGATGAGAACGTTCACACAGCATTGACAAGGTTTGACAGTGTTAAACCTTAATCTTTGAAACAGGGGACCAAGTTATCTAGAACACAAAGAAAGGCTGGACTCCTGAGACCAAGAAAGAGGCCACCCATCAGGGAGGTCACACAGTACAATCGAGAATTAGGTCTCAGGGTGAACAGGCAGATGGAACAGATTACTGAAAAGTAAGCGTAGTTCCAGTCTCTGCTGCCTTTATCTCCACGGTAAGGCTTCTGCCCGATCCTACTCGTATATTCATGGAGTGCAACAGCCAACTGTGTATTGTATTGTCTTGCATAAACCTTATATAGCAATCTGCTAGACCAAGGAATGAAAGTTGCTCCCTCCCCATTTTAGGCTAATGTCATTCTTCTTACTGCTTGCATGTTCTCACTGTTAGTCCCAACGACCAATGCAAAAAAAAGTGGCCTAACTACCTTTCAGAGATAGTAGGAACTGCAGATGCTGGAGAATCCGAGACAACAAGGTGCAGGGCTGGATGAACACAGCAGGCCAAGCAGCATCATAGGAGCAGAGAGGCTGACGTTT
>NC_063339.1:33115285-33175103 GCF_021869965.1 Rhincodon typus | reverse complement strand
GAAACGTCAGCCTCTCTGCTCCTATGATGCTGCTTGGCCTGCTGTGTTCATCCAGCCCTGCACCTAACTACCTTTCAGAACTGGTTTATGATTAAAGTGACACCTTGCACTCATCCATGGGCTATTCTCCACTCTCTTCTTTAGGCGAAACCCAGTCCTTCCAGTGAACCACTGCCTCACCATACCTTCCGGCATCGATGGTTCAGTTAATAAGTGGATAGCCGATCATCACATGGGGCTAACTCAAGTGTTCAAGATGGTATCCGACATGACAGACAGAAGCATTGAAAATACAAGGGGGACTGACTAAATTGCAAGAATATTTTTCCAAAATCAGAATAAGATACAAGATGTGCGAGGTCCTGAACCCCACAGTCATCAAGTAGTGACTACACCTATGTTGTTAAGTCAACAGCTGTGCAGCAGAAAACAGCTCACAGAGGGGAGTTGCTTAAGGCCAGAGTCTGATGATTGACATAGATGCAAGGAATCACTCGGCGATATTACAGAACCTTAACTGCCAAAGTGTGACAGAGCAAAGTCGAGTTGGATCACTCGGCCTTTACTCATTCAAGTTTAGAAGAACGAGACCTGATCGTTTTCAAATAATATTGTGAGGGACACTTGACAGGGCAGAAGCAGAGAGGACGTTTTCCTTTGTGAAGGAATCTAGAACTACGGGGACACAGTTTCAACATTAAGGACGTCCAATTTAAAAAAGAGATTAGGAAGATTTTCTTCTCTCAGAGTGTGGTCAATGTTTGGAATTCTCTTCCAGAGCAAACAGTGAAGTGTGGGTCATTGAATATGCTCAAGATTGACTTGGACATATTCTGAGTTACAAGGGAGTCAATTGTTATTGGGGAGATGAGGGGCGGGGGGAGGCAGGCAGGTAGGAAAGTGAAGTTAAGGTCACAATCAGATTAGCCACAATCTTATTGAACGGCAGAGCAGGCTCAGAAGGCCGAATGGCCTATTCCTGCTTTGATTTGTTTGTTATGATGTTATGGCAAAATAAGCACAAATTTTAGCAAAGTTTTAGCACACTGTTAGCTGATTGGTGCATTTGCCATAGATTTCATCACAGGGCTAATCACGTGTGTCTTTGTGTGAAGTGATTATGACACTTCCATCCTTTAGAATACAATTATTTTTGGAGTTACTTACCTCACCTGCTATCTATGTTCATTATTGTCCATTCTTGCTGTTTATTTTCAGGCTTGTTCTCTGCTGAACTAAGCAATGCTGTATTTTTTTTTATTTACTCAAGGCCTAGTACCACAAAGTATAATGAGTGCCAAGTTCTGCTATGGTAACTGCCTCCATGGGGCTAGAAATCTGTAATTTAACAGGCTTCCAAATAATAGTAGAGAGCCACAAAGACTCAGCTGAAATGGGGGTAAAGACCATATGACAAATTATATTCCCTTCAAATATGGAGGTTGAAAGATGATCGCAGGGGCAAATCAACATCTCAGCTGTAGCCTACTTACTTCTCCCAGACATTTATAGTTTAGCAGGTCAGATACATTACCGTTGGAGCTCTGTTCAAACTTTTGTTTGAATGCGTACTTTGTAGGGATACAGAACACTGTAGAAACTGAAGACTGTTTTAACTGCAAATACATACTTCATTTGCACCTTACAGTTGCTACATCTCCAAAGTTTAGCCCATTTTGTTTAAATAGATGCAAATCTATGTACTGAAATTGTTTATAATGGTAAGATAATCACAAAAGTTGTGAATTACATATTGTTTGCTGGTTCACTCTCCACTAATTTATTTGCCCATTGTTGTTTCACGAATACAAATTTGGGTTAATCATGTGCAAATGTTCTGAGACAACAAAGCGTGATAGATAACTTCATGATAGAGAGTGAGATCTTACATATGCTCATTACATGCAGGACAGACAGTTGAACTTACTTTTGCCTTTCTGCTTTGAACTGTTGGGTGCAGTCATCAAATAGCTTCTGATTCATTTCCATAAAGAGTTTCAGAGCATTGTAAATTAATCCATGGATAGTCCTATATACACAAGACATTAATTGAATCTCATGCATGCTTAACAATATATAATGTATTAGGTCGACATTAGGTAATTACAAGAAAACTAACTCTATTGTGGAACTAGAAATAAAATGTATAAAATGCACATTAGTAAACATGAAGTTTAAAGTCATGCTTTCTCCTGCCCAAAGGAAAATGCCTTTACCTTAATTTAAATTTGTATAATTTCATTAAAACTCAAGTGGATAATTTTCACCTAAATCACCAGATATGAAACGGATGCAATCAGATCAACTGCCTTTCTTTTTAGAAAACACACTGCCCAATTTCTTTTATTATTGAAGTCAGTGAGAAATAAAATTCGGCAGCTGTAAAGTGGATAATTGAATACTTTTCTAATTTTTTCCATTGGGCAGGTTAAGTAAAAATTACCCGCAAGTTTTAATACATATAATACACTAAAATACTATATTTATAGTAACATTTAAATAACAATGTCATGCTCCTAAAATAGCAATATCTTACGATGCAATTTCCCATTTACAATCATGTGCAAGTTCAATTATTGGTAATCTACAGTAATATTATCTTTCCTTATTGTGAAGATATACTTTCAAAACGATCTATCAGACTTTACTACGGACAAGGCAAGGAACAAAATTATTTTAAATATATCTCAGAATTTTATCATTGAACCTTTCAAACAAATGCAAGTAACTGACCACAGGAATTTGTAATATATCTGATAGAAAAACCAAGAGTTTTCTAATTGCATACCTAGCAAATTCAGGAACCAGCTTTAAAATGCTGAAAAGATTTTGAATGCATGCTGTATGAACATATATCCTAAACGGACACCTACAAGTAGTAAAATAAAAAAGAACATGGATGCTGGAGACCTGAAACAAAAACAGGAAATGCTGGATAAACTCAGCAGGACTGGCTCTCCACAGATGCTGTCAGACCTGCTGAGTTTCTCCCACACATCCTGAACTTGCAAGTTGCAAGTTTCTTTGAAACATTCTAATCATAGATCATTGAATCCCTACAGTGCGGAAACAGGCCATTCCGTCCAACAAGTCCATACCGACCCTCAGAGCACCCACCCAAACCCATCCCCCTATAACCCACCTAATGTCCAAATTCCTGAACTACAGGCAATTTAGCATGACCAATCCACCTAGCCTGCACATCTTTGGACTAGGGAGGAAACCGGAGCACCCAGAGGAAACCCAAACAGACACAGGGAGAATGTGCAAACTCCACACAGACAGTCACCCAAGGGTGGAATTGAACCCAGGTCCCTGGTGCTGTGAGGCAGCAGTGCTAACCACTGTGCCGTAATGTACAGAAGACCTATACTGCAATGCTCAGAATGCATCTTTGTTTTTTTAAACGAAATTTAAAATGGTATTTAAGCCAATTATATTGAATACTGTCAAATTAAATTGCTCGAAGTGCAAGACAAATTCGAGGGAGAGCACAAAATCACCAAATTATACCAGGTTTAAACTAGGTTAGGAGTTAAGAGTACAGCAGGCCAGGCAGCATTAGAGGAATAGGAAAGATGACGTTTCAGGTCGGGACCCTTCTCCTGACATAACCTGTCCATGCTCTCTCCCGCCTATCCGCTCCTCCCACCTCACTGACCAATCTCCACCACTCCCTTCCTGCACTCACCCATCACCATGCCACCTACCTTCCCCAGCCCAACACTTCCTCTATATTTCTGAGCTCCCTTCCCTCCCACCCATAAAAGCATTTCTGAAGAAGGGTCCCGACCTGAAATGTCAATTTTCCTGCTCCTCTGATACTGCCTGGCCTGCTGTGTTCCTCCCGCTCCACACTGTGTTATCTGTGACTCCAGCATCTGCAGTTCTTACTATCTCTTAGGAGTTATGAAGCCTGGTTGCAAAAAGCTGATTTGTATATCTGTGTTCAGAAGGTTCAGGGGTAATGTAATTGACAGGATAAAAGGATCTAATGAGCAGATACAAGAAAACTATTTTTTTTTCTAATGGGTAAATCAAAAATGGGCAGCACAATCTTTAAATTAGTCATGCCATTCAGAAATGAAATGACAAGGAGTAGAAAATTACAACTCCCTTTCCAAAAGATTGTGGTTGCTGGAACAATTGGAACTTTCAAAACCGAGATCAATATATCATTAGCGAGGGCATCAAGGAACATGCAAGTTAAGACATGACCAGCTTTGATCTAACTGGACATAGAGCAAGTACAAGCAGATAGATAGCCCACTTCTGTTCTTACATATCTACACAAGTGCTTTCTGCTTATTAACACAAAACATTTTTGAAAATTAAAAACACGACTAATTGAATAATTAAAATATATGACGTGTTTATGCTCCAAATTAACACATGAATTTTATTTTATGCAAACACTTACCTTATTCTTTCATTGGCTGTGGAAATTATTGCTAAGGTCAGCATGCGTTGCCTACCCCTAACTGCACTCGACAGCAGTCAAGGGTCAACCACATTTTTATGTGTTTTACTCAGTTGAGATAAGGATAACAGCTATTTTTGCCTTCAGGAAGTTTGTAAAACAAACAGGTTTATATAACAGTCATTGGTAGTTTCATGCTCATCATTACAGAGACAAGATTTACAATTTTACTGATTGAATTTAAAATTCACCAATTGTCATGGTGCGATTTGAGCCTGTCTCCAAAACCTCACCAGGTACTCTCTAACCATTATACCATCATCTCCCCTTATAATGGAGAAACATTCCTTCTTAATATTTGTACCTTCAGTATTTTTCATACAGCTACTTTATATTCTAACTTATTTCAGAAGATTTTTTGCATAATGCTTATGAAAGGCCAGATGCAAAAATAGAACAATTCACTTACTTGTTCCAATGTGTCTTTGAATTACGATACAGGGATGGGAACATAATGGGCAAGATCTTGGCAGCATTGTCACTAATTAGACTCATGATGTACTCATTATTCCAATAGTACAAGGCTCGCTCAGCCACCTAGGTCAAAGAATGCACATTAAGAGAATAAAAGTAGTAAGACATCACTTGCAACTACAAGGAATTCATGTGTTTTTATACAGAAGAGGCAATCTTTGTTATTACTTGATACAGTCCATTGACAATTTTAATAGTTTGGTCAGAACCATGCTATATGCTTTAAAATAACATGTATTATAGTGAAAGCATAAAAATTATCCAAATTCTCTTCTTTACAACTTAGAGCTCACCTGAAAGTGTGGACTGGAAACACACTTAGCCAACTGTCGAAATAGGGGTTCCATAACTTTTACAAATTCTGATGGTTCAATTACATCTAAAATCTCTTCCAATTCATTTAGAAACATCACTTCCTTTGGACTATGGGTTTTTGGCCAGTATTTGAGCAATGCCATAACCACCTACAAAAAGTCAAAATACTGTTGGAGCCATATATTTTGAAGCACATTAATTAACTTAGAGAAGTCAATACAGCAAAAGTTCAGCAATTGAATGAAAATGTATAGCTATTAAACTAATCAGTCATTTTTTCAGCCCATTAGAGCATTAATCTGCTCTAATCCCATTTCCAAACACTTGGTCCACAGCCTTACATGCTATGCACTTGCGCGTTCATCGAAATACTTTCAAATGTTGTGCTGCTTCTCATCTCCACAAGCCTTTCAGACACTGAGTTCCAGATACCCATCACTCTCTGGGTAAAAAATCCTAATTCCTAAAGTCTTAAACAGCTCCATTATAACCTCTGTAGGAAAAATTATTGCAAATGCTGGAATCTGTACTGAAAACAAATGCTGGAGATTACAGCAGGTCAGACAGCATCCATAGCAAAAGAGCAAGCTAATGTTGAGTTTAGATAACTCTTCATTAAAGCTGAAGTGAAGTATGGAGGGCACAGCAATTATGCTATAGTTTGGGAGGTTAGTGGGTGTAGGGTGCTGGTGGAGAAAAAATGTTGATAATTCAGATAAAGTGATCGGAATGGGACAATAGCATTTAAACTGTAGCACAAATGCTGTCTCCTCCACACTTCACTTCAGCTCTGAAGGGTCATCTAGACTTGAAACGACAGCTGGCTCTTTCTCCATGGATGCTGTCTGACCTGCTGTGATCTCCAGCATTTGTTGTTTTCCATTATAACATCGGTGCTCTTGCATTTGACACTGAGTACTAAAGGCAAGTAAGTATTCTGTATCCCTTCTTATCTACCTTATTCAATGGTCCTTTTGCTTTTAAGGATCTGTGGGCATGCACACCAAGGTCCCTCTGATCCTCTGTACTTTCTAAGATACTACAATTCATCATATACTCCTTCGTCTTGCTAGTACTCCCAAAATGCACCACCTCTCTTTTTTCTGGATTAAGTTTAACATGCCACTGTTCAGCCCATATGGCCAGCCTGTCTATTCCGCAATCTAAGATTTGCCTCCTTGCTATTTACCACACAAGTTTGTGTCATCCGTGAACATACTGATCAAACCTATATTCGGGTACACTACATACAAAAGAACCCAACATGAATTTTGCTACATGCCACTGGACACAGGCTTCCAGTCATAAAAACAATCTTCGATCATCATCCTCCACCCCCTGCCAGCAAGCCAATTTTGGATGCAATTTGCCAAATTATCCTGGATCCTCATCATCTCGACCAGTCTCACATGTGACATGTTTCAAAGGCTTGACTGAAATCGACTGATGTTGTACCCACTGGCCCATAGTGACATCTATTATTCCTATCACCCCTTCTTGAATAATACCACATTAGCTCCCCTGCATCTCTCTCCTGTGGACAGAGAGGATTTGAAAATTAATGTCAGGACAACTGCAACCTCCTTACTTGCATCTCACAGAAGTCCGAGATACACCTCATCTGGGCCTGGGGATTTATTCCATTTTAAGGCCACTAAAACAGTAATAATTTCTCCCTCTCAACTGTGCTTTGTTCAAGGACATCAGAGTTCTCCCAACTGGTTTCTATACCTATATCATCCTTCTCTATAGAGATGTAGAGTACTCCCTTAAAATCTCACTTGCATTTTCCAACTCCATTCATAGTTTATCACACTAGTTTCTAACAGGCTTGCCTCTTTCCTCGGTTGTCCTCTTGTCTCGAACATTTTTGTGAAATGTCTTTGACTTTTCCTTTGTTTTACCTGCTAATGTTCCTTCGTACTCCTTTTCGCTTTCGTGAATTCTCATTTAAGTAAACCTCTACAATCTCGATGTGCCTCTATGGCTTCCAGTGTTTTGAACTCAGTATCTACAATAAACATCCCTTTTTTCCCTATCCAATCCTGTACATTCCTCTACATTTAGTGTTCACTGTACTACACTAACCTTCACCTTTAAGGGAACATGTTGGCCACACTCTTTTTGAAAGACTCCTATTGCATTTATAAAATTTCCTATAGGTTGCTGCTCCCAGTCCACTTTGGCCAGATCTTGTCTCATCAGATTAAAATTGGCTCGCCTCCAGTTCAGAACCTTTACTTCTATTCCATCTTTGTCCTTTTCTATAGCTACTTCAAATGTTACTGAGTTATGGTCACTACCACCGAATTGCTCCCCCACCATTTCTACCACTTGCCTGGCTTGGTTCCCAAGAATTCAGTCCAGTACCATGCCCTCCCTTGTCAGGATTTCTATGTGCTGTCTTAAAATAATCATCTCGATAAACTGTGAGAATTCCATCCCTTCTGCGACTTGCACATTTTGCTTAACTCAGTTAGTATTGGGGAAGTTGAAAGCCCCCGCTATAAGCATAACCATAAATCTGAGATTTATGTACATATCTTCCTTTCTTTCTCTGTCTGTTTGGGGGTCCAAAGTACATTCCCAATTATATGACTGCCTCCTTTTTTGGTTTCAAGTTCATAATGCAAGTAGCCTCAATTGAGGGATAATCTACAGTATCATCCCTTTTTATTATAGTCATTGTCTCCTTGATCAATACTGCAACATCACCTATTCTTGTACATCTCTCCAAAGATTCCTATACTTTGGATTATTGAGCTGCCAGTCCTGCCCTTCCTTGACCATGGTTATGCAATAACAATATCATATCCCCGTGTGTTAACCAGCACCCTCAACTCATCTGCCTTACTCTCAAGACCCTTTACATTGGAATAAATGTCATCCAGTTTTGTTGTGCTCCCTTGTGCCTCAATTTGATTATATCCATTGTCTTCCACACTTGCTTACTTTTTCTTTCAAATTGGTTTGTTCATCACTCCCTCATGCATTTCCACTCCTCATCCCAATACCCTGCCAAATTAGTTTAAATCCCCAGCAACAACACTAGCACAAACAAGCATGTGAAACTACTGGTTATCAATAAAGTAATTACATCACAACATTAGTTGCCTTCTGATGACAGCTAGAAAGCAGCCCCTTTTAGCATTGTGTGACTGCAATGTGTTATCAGCTGGCACAAACAGCATGATGTGGTCCAATTAAGCCAAATAACTGCCACATATTTTGCAAAAACTAACCTATAGCCACTATTCTGTAAATAAATTTCTTCCTATATGAGCTATTTCTTTAATCTGCAGATATCCAAAAAATAAACTTTATACAGCAATGTACATCATTAACTGCATCAATTAACTGGAACTCATTTGTTATTGGTAACATAGAAAGAAGATAATTAATATGATTAGAATTAAAGATTTCTGGAACCAGAAAATACAGCCAGTGCAGGCTAATTATTTCGCAAAAAAATTACATCATATTCATTACAATTGATTTTTGAACAGGTTAAATCAAAATAAAACAGATCAACTAAAATGTAAATTTGAAACGTAAATAGATGCTATGTATTTCAAAAATAACCATAGAATGCATTATGAACACTTAAGCACTGATAAAAGCTACACACTTCCAAAAATGCATTCTTCAGAATCTTTAAACAAAACAGAACACTAAATCCCCTTCTCAAATCATTTTAATTAAGGTAAATTAAGGTAAATACATCACATAATTGAGGTAAACTCACAGGTTCCGTGAGAGTGCTGTCTTTCTCTAAGAACTGCACCACACAGTATGCCAGCTGAAGAAAGGACAGAAAGCAACTGGTTAAAGCACCACATTATTTTTCCTTCTATGACTTGGAATACGCTTGCATCGTTGGATTAGTAGCTCCATAGTACCTTCTAATCAAGTAAAACAAATGTGATTTACACTGTTCCAAACTTATTTTGCATGGTACTAGTCTAACATCAAATACAGATCTCCCTGTCTGATAAGTGATTAATGCTTTCATTAATGCCAATAAGTGCTAATCTGCAATTTACTCTACCACAGGGCAATGGAATCAGATACCTAATCCCAAATTTAGGTTCTGTTCTCATTTAGCAGTATAGTTTATTTCATACTGAATGTCATAGCTGCAACATCACACCTGTTCAATGTGTCTAGTATTTCAGCAATAAAAGCATGAATGTTTTTTTTGAAAATGAGTAGAGCAGAAGAAAAATCAGAAAATTCCACTAATGAAGTAGATACCTAGAAAACATAAGGTGCAGAAGGAAACCATTGTGCACATATCATCCGAAAAAGAGTTATTGAGTCTAATTCCATCTTTCAACTATTAGTCCATGGCCAAAGGTTATAGCTCAAGTGAAGTTTTTTTTGAACGTGATAAGGGGGATTTCTGCTCCAGGCACCGAGATCCACATTCCCACCTCTCTGGTGGGAAAGTACTCCTATATTCTATCAATTACTGGTTACTGACCTCACTGTTAAGGGAAACAGGTCCCTATACACATCAGTTTAATCTCTCACTGTCAAATTCAGCCCTTTGCTTCCCATCACAGAGTCAATTTTAGATCCGACTTCCCATTTTCCCTCTGATATCATGGGTTTTTTTAAATTTACTGACCATTATGCCTCATGGAATCTTGTCAAAAGCCCAGCTCAAACCCAAGCAGACTACATCAATACATTAATCCTCTTCACCTATTCTGGATAATTCCTTAAAAATAAATTCAATCAAGCGGAATGACATTCCTGTAACAAATAGATTATAATTGTCCTTGATTAGGTGATGTCCTTCCAAATATCAATTTATATAGTCCTTCAGAAATGTTTCCAACGTCTTACTCATTACTGACGTCAGGCTGATTGGCCTGGAAATACTTAGGTTTCCCCCCTCTCTCTTTTTAAAAGGACAGTTCAACATTAGAATTTGTGTCGCATCACATCTGTAGTCAGAGATGACTGAAAAAAGGCTAGAGTTTTAAGTCTTCCATAGTATCCCTACAGTGTGAAAACAGGCCATTTGGCCCAACAAGTCGACTCTCCGAAGAGCAGCCCATGCAGACTCACCCCCTACCCTATCCCTGTAACCCTAGATTTCCCATGACTAATCCACCTAACCTACACATCCCTGGACACTATGAGCAATTTAGCAAGGCCAATCCACCTAACCAGCACATCTTTGGACTGTAGGAGGAAACGCATGCAGACACGGGGAGAATGTGCAAACTCCACACAGACAGTTGCCAGAGTGTGAAATTGAACCCGGGTACCTGGTGCTAAGAAGGAGCAGTGCTAACCACTGAGCCACCGTGCTGCCCCTTGCTTCTCTTAACCTAGTGGACACGTTGATTTATCTACTTTCAAGAATTCTAAACACACCAATAATTCCTTTTTTTTTTTAAAAACTTTTTTTTCATTCAAATATTTCACACACCTCCACATTAAATACAACTGCTTCACCCCCTCAAGTGTTTCAGTTGCGCACCTTAAAATAAAAATTCTGCCAATAAGACATGGGAGAATATAGCAGAATGAATAAATACACTAATTTGCAAAACAGATTGATGCCAACGGCATGGGTTCAATTCCCGCACTGGTTGAAGTTACCAAGAAGGATTCTCTTTCTCAACCTCTCTGCTCACCTGAGGCGTGGTGACCCTCAGGTTAAACCACCACCAGTTGTCTCTCTCTAATGGGAAAGCAGCCACATGGTCTGGTAAGAGTATGGTAACTTTACCTTTGCCTTTAATGGTAAAGTTAAACCTATCCCTACTTACATTTAAAACCAGTGACACCAAGGCTCTATTTAGACCGATTTCTGTTGAATTTTCCAGAAAAAAACTGAATATAAAATAAACAATTCTCCTTCAGAATGTGCCATTTATAAAGTCACATCACAGACTAAGAACATCTGATTTGTTTGTGAAAGTACTTGCAAATGAAAATCCACGATAGTATACAAGGTATGTCATAATAATAACAACACATTGAAACATACGTTCCACTGAAAATAATGGCTTGTTATTCAGTTCTAAAGTTGGTAGAAACTGTCCCTCCATTAACAGAGGAAGAAGTTCTGGAGGCAAGTTTTACTCAATCCAATTTAAAATTAAAGTTGTTGAAGTGACAATTGTCCCCTATGCAACTGGTAGGAAAATACACCTTCCAAAACAAAGATTATAGCATGCAGAGACAAAGAAAATAAATATATTTTTAATGTATCTAAAAGATTTAATGTCACAGGATCTGCCTTTGTTTGACAGCAGAGAGATAACATTACAATTCCGAATTATGGAATGGGTTGATAAAATTTGAATTAGCTTTACTTCACTGTTTCGCGCGAGTACGTGACAAAGTTTACAAGTCGCCACTTACGGTGCCATCTCAGGTACAAATTTACCTACGTAAAGATTCTGGAGGTCAAATTCTTAGGAAAAACATTAGAAAAATAGAAGAAATGAAAAGTCCAGCATTACAGATTTTTGCGCCATCTTAAGTACAAAAGTATAAAATCATAGAAGTAAATTAGAATAACAGTCCTTCCAACCTGGTTTGTGCAGGCCCTCACCACCAGACTGCAGGGGCCCTTGCCTCAAAACCGGGAGCCCGTGGTCTGTGATGACTTTACTTGAGGCTCAAGGACAGGAAGTAAGAAGAAAGGAGGAGAAAAAAAAAAAAAAAAAATCACGAAGAGAAAAATAAAGGACGGATCGTATGAGTTCTGGCTGACAAGTCCTACTCTTCCCCATCTTTGAGTAAGCCTATTAAGGCAGATAAATCTATTTCTGTTAACGACCACATTGTGACTCAGTATGGCTACGGTGTCAAAAAACCTGGTTTTGCACATTTTATTGAAATGAATCAGTGGTCATCTGTATAATGCCCTGGTATACGACTACAAATTTGGCTATAGATAGAAAGCTACAGGTGAAGAAGGCTAGAGATCAAAACAGATAGATAATAAAATAAATTGCAAAAGG
Source organism: Rhincodon typus (assembly GCF_021869965.1). Classification (NCBI taxonomy): domain Eukaryota; kingdom Metazoa; phylum Chordata; class Chondrichthyes; order Orectolobiformes; family Rhincodontidae; genus Rhincodon; species Rhincodon typus. Next base: position 33,162,845 of record NC_063339.1, on the reverse strand, counting down.
TTTTTGAAAAATTTGAAGAAATTGACTTTTAACCTGGAAAGACAGTACAAAATAATTGAACATTTACACTAAACTATTTCACATAAAAGATAATTCAGTAAGAGGACTGATCACTAGGTTCATGAATGGTTTGAAAACTGGTGGACGGTAAACAGTGAGGACAGCAGACTTAGGTTACAGGAGGATACAGATGGCTGATCTGTGGCAAATGGAATTCAGTTTGGACAAATGAGGTGATGCATTTAGACAGGACAAGAAGTAAAGGGAATACATGATGAATAGTAGGACCCTGAGAAGTACCAAGGATCAGAGGGACCTTGGTGTGCATGTCCACCAGTCCGTTAAGGTATGAAGGCAGGTAGACGTAAAGGCAAATACTTGCCTTTATCAGCCTAGGCATAGAGGTTAAGAGGAGGGAAGTTATGCTGGAACTGAATAGAAGGTTGGTTAGGCCCCAGCTACAGTACTGTGCAATTCTAGAATCCACATTATAGGAAGGATATGATTACACTGGACAGGGTGTTGGGGAGATTTACCACCAGCTGCCTAGGCTGGAGACTTTTAGTTATGAACAGAGATTGGATGGACTGGGGTGTTTTCCTTGGAACACAGGAGACTGAGGAGGACATGACTGAAATGTATAAAATTATGGAGGGACACTGACAGGGTAGGTAGGAATAAACATTTCCTCTTGGTACAGGGATCAATGACCCGGGGCATGGATTTAAGGTATGGGGCAGGAGGTTTAGAGGGGATACAAGGAAAATGTTTTCATCCAGAGGGTGGTGAGAATCTGGAACACACTGCCTGCAGAACCAGAAACCCACTTAACATTCAATCAGCATTTAGATGTGCACGTGATGCAAAGGCATACGATAGGCCAAGTGCTGGAAAATGGGATTAGAATAGCTAAGTGCTTGTTTTGACTGGTGCAGACCCGATGGGACCTTTTCTGTTCTGTAGACCTCTATGATCAAGACTCTATGAGTGAGTTAATGGGAAAGACAAGAAAAGGCAGTAGTCAAAAAATGGGCTGCACAGAACAAGATGCACATCTGAAGGAAGGGAACATTCCGACAATGGAATACCAAGTTAACACCAGATGCTAGGACTTTTGATCCATAATAACCATAAGTTCTAACTGCTGCTTTCTATAAAGAGATTCAGAGTTAAGGTGGTTGGCATGGTTGCTGTCAGGATACAATACTGCAATTCTTCCTTTCATGGAAGGACCAACTTTAGCCAAGAAATATTCCATTATCACGTTTTTCAATGGAACTAGAGTTACAATATATTGACTTATGGCTAACCACATTGAATAAACTGGATCAATACTAATGAAGTAATTCAGAAATGGCTGTCCAAATTCCTACTTATTTTTTAAAAATCAGTTTCCACAAAATATGTATTCAATATTTACCTGTGGATGATAGACACTGAGAGATTTTACTTTGTGGAGTGGTAACAATACTTTCAGCAAGAAAACTTTGTGTTCTTCTTTCAATGGCAAGGCAAATCCATTAATTATGCTACAGCAAGAAGAAAAAAAATGTTAGCCAATGAAGTACTCACACTACCTATCTACTCCAAATACTTGAAACAAAAATTGGCTTCCAGCAAATCGGTGGTACTGCTGCAGATGTGTTCAAGTTCAGTTGTTTTAAGGGCATCCTCCCATAATCACATACAATTAGTCACAGAACTTAGACTGCAGCTGAAGGAACTTTGGCTTAGAGTTACTAAGTTGGAGGCTGTGCCACATATCAAGAAGGGAGAAATTACTTGGACACTGTTTCAGGAAGCAGTGAAACCCCTTAGGACAAGGTTATCTGATTTGGTCCGTTATTTACATTTGGAGGATGCAACTGCAAGTGAGGTAGGAATGGGGAATTGAGAAGACAGAAGTGGAGGAGCCACAGTCCTTGTGATTGTCAAACAGATTTGAAGGTCCTGCAGTCTGTATGGACAAAAGTTTATGCTGCAAACTGGATGAGTGAACTGACCATGATACTACAGCACAGGAAGCCAACCAGGCAACATTTTTAGGAACATAGTGATAGTAGGAGATTGTAACAAGGGTAGTAGAATAATCACGGGAACTTCAATTTACATGTAAACCGAATAAATTGTCTTAACACTAATACAGTGAAGAATAAATTTCTGAATGCATACAAAATAGTTTTCTAGTACAGTATGAACCAACCGGAAAACAGGCTATTTTAGACTCAGTATTGTATAACAGGATTTAATTAATAACTTCAATGTGAAGGAGCTTCAAGGAATGAGTAATCACAATGTGATGGAATTTTACATTAACTTCTGATTTGTAGGGATCAAACTTTAAATAAAAGGTTATAAGGATCAAATTGCTGTGTAGCTGATCATACATTAAGAAGGTATGATGATGGACAGGCAATGTTAATACATGACCTATTATTAATTTATATTCCTTTGAGATATAAAAACAGCAAGTGATCCAATCATGGCTAACAGAGAAATTAAAGACTGTATTGGGGCAAAGGAAGAGCTCATAAAGTTGCCATGAAAACACTGCATCTGAAGATTGAGAACATATCAGAATTTAGTAAAGGATGAACATTAAATTGATAAAACAAGAGAAAACAGAATATTAAAATAAAAAGTCTCTCTCATTTTTCTAAACTCCAGAGAGTATGGTCCTAAACTGCTCCATCTCTCTTCATAAGACAAATCCCTCCTCTCTGGAATCAATCCACTGAACCTCCTCTTAAGTGCCTCAATGCAACTACATCCCACCTCAAGTAAGGGGATTCAATGCTCCAGGTGCAGTCTATACCTGCATACTAGTTTTGTGTGATTCATATTTCTTGCTTGTTAACTATGGGTGGTGAGGTGTACAATTTACAAAATATGTAACTGAATTTTCAATTAGAGAAAAAAAATCCTAACTTCGTTTTAGCAAGTTGAATCATTCAACTGGTTCGCTTACTTATTGTTCTGCCAGGCAATTTTCATTGGTTATTGGGAGTTTTCTGCATATCTGCCTCCTTTTTGATTTCTACATTTCTTACAAAACCTTTTAATTCTGCATTATTGCTATTTTATCTTAAGCTAAATTAACAAAACATGACAGCAAAGAAGTGACAGAAATACAGCAAAAGGAAGTAATGACAAACAAAATATGTCAACACATATTTCTAGCACATCTCTCATGTTAGGCCAGACAGACCTAACAGAAACAGAGCAGGAATAGGCCTTTGACCCTTCACTACTGACCTGCCATTCAATGTGATTACGGCTGATCACAGAACTCAATACCCTAATCCTACAACGCCGTCCTCCCCCCATCTCTTGATCACTTTAGCCACAAGAGCTATATCTACCTCTTTCTTGAAATCACAATGCTTTGGCCTTTCTTTGATAGTGAATTCCACAGGCTCACAACTCCCTGGGGTAAAGACATTTTTCTGAACTCAGTCCTAAAAGGTTTAGTCCTTATACTTAAACTATGACCCCTGGTTCTTGAATCTCCCACTTTGACAGCATCCTTCCTGTATCTAATCTGTCTGGTCTGGTTAGAGTTTTGTAGGTTTTTACGACATCCCCCCCTCATTCTTCTAAACTCCAGCGAATACAATCCTAACTGATTCACTCTCTTCTCATACATCAATGCTATCATCCTAGAAATCAATTTGGTAAACCTTTGCTGCACCTACTCTATACCAAGACAATCCTTCCTCAGATAAGGAGGCCAAAACTACAAGCAATACTCTAGGTGTGGCGTCACCAATGCCCTGTATAAGTGCAGCAAGACATTCTTGCTCCTGAACTCAAATCCTCTTCCTATGAAGGTCAACATACAGTTTGCCTTCTTTACTGCAACTGAGCACTTACTTTCAGTGACTCTCAACTTCTCTATCTGTCTCCCATAACCCTCAACTCTGATGTCAAACAAAAATTGGAGTTCCTTAGCAATGAATAAATTCAGTGACCCTGCCTACATTGCTCAGAAGAAATTGCACATCTCCATTTTAAATAAGAGATCCCCAATCCGAAACTGTGCCTTCTAGTTCTGAAAACCCCATGAAAACATTCTCACCATTTACCCTGTCAGGCCTCTTTAGAATCAGTAACATCACCTCTCCTGTAAACACCAATAAGTATAGATCCAACTTACTTAACATTTTATCATAAATCAACTCTCTAATTCCAGGAATACAGAGAACAGGAGCATGACAGGCTGCAGGTATCGAAAAAGAACCAAGAAAAGGACTAGGATGGAATTGAAAATGAGTTGGAAAAGATCATGTACAAATAGAGTGCAGATGATTGCAGGAAACTAGCAAACAAGGCACGGGACAAAGAAAGAAGCAGCAGCAAGCTGGAATAGAAATTTGTTTATATTGAAAACAAAAAAATACTACGGTCACATAATCAATAGATATGTCACTCTTATCTGTATAAATCATCCTGTTGCTAAATTTTACTCTCCTTTTTTGTTTCCCTCTCCCATTTTTCCTACTTTGTCTTTTATTCTATTTCCCTTTCAGAAGAGATGCAGATGCTTTGGTGTAGCAGAAAGGAAATTCAAGTTAGTAATGGAGTACTGAATTTTGCACTTGTGGGTAAACAATAGATTTCTCCTGGCCATATCTACAGATTGTAGGCAAATGTCAATTATATGAGGAATTTTGTTACAGCTTCTTGGTGAATGTGGGGGTGCATGGTGGTTTAGATGAGTCTAAATGGCAGGTTGGAAATGAAAGCAAAGCAAATGGACTTCCAAACTGCTTGCCTGATGTCATACAGGAAACTCGCCAGAATGGCAACTGCTGCAGCCATGGGAATACCGAGGTGCAGCAGAGCCGTGAAGAAGGCAGATACTTTAAGAGGCTTTAGAGAGAGGCTGGCATGTTTATATGGCTAGACTCTATTGCTCAGAGGTCAAACTGACAGTAGGATGGAATTATCAGGGCTATGCCAAGCTTTTTGGGACGAAACAATATACAATAAACAATAATATGAGGGTAAAGGTAAAAGTGGAGCTGAGAGAAAAGTTGACATAATGGAACCTAAATATCCTGAAAGGTGAAGCATGAATGAAAAGTGGAAAGGGACTGGGATCAGAGGCAGAAACTACACTAATAAGATTTCTGGGATAATTTTCATATTGGCTCAGATTTGGAATTCAGGCAGATGTTGTAACCTAAAAAGGGAGTAACACAAGGGAACAAGCATTACAAAAAAAATCAAAATTTCCTTGAAATTACGTGATTGCCAATGTTATATGCCTTCCTTATAATTAAGCACTGACATCGAGTATCAAGGTATATGCCTCAAAACCTCCCCCATCCATTAATTGTTGAGACAGTTATAAAATATATTCTTTCCTGTACCTGTTTTAACACTAACAAAATGCTTTGCTAATTGGACATTTTTCTAAAACAGCAATCTGGATCATTTATGAATTGTTCTGAAGGCTTTCCTCTACAATAAAGCACGTTACTTATTCTTACTTGGGTACAAAACAGGAATGCAATGCACTAAAAAGATGCCAAACTGATGTGTGACTGAAGTCTTCAGACACTGTGAGAATTATTAGTGATGTTGCACTAGTCTCCATTTGTAAAACAAATTAATTGACATCACATCATAGTGACAAACTAACACACATGGACTCTTCGATTTTAATTTTAAGAAATCCAAGAGATAGAAACAAACAAACAGATAATGAGACACAAATTAATTTTTGGAATTACAGTTGGTTGCTGTCAGTTTTACTCTTTCAAAATGTCTCTTGCTTTCAATTGTCTTGAGTTCAATGTTTTAATCAACTTTCTTTATATTAACACAAGCTTGAGTGTCCAATTTATTTTTAACACTAAACTAAGCATTTTTGGAAATGAAAACAGGTTTCAGAAAGGTCCATTCTCAGTGCAAAGCACCCAATTGATCAAAAAAAAAACTTAGAATAAAATAATTTCTGAATGGATTATAATATTGCATCTCTTGGAAAGAAGCTATAAGTTTACTATTTTCCTTGTTAACATTTCACCAGTGCAGATTATTGATCTCTTTTGTTATAAGACTGTAGCTTGAAATATGGTAGAACATTGCCTTTTCTAAATTTACTGTGTTCAAATACACATAGGATGCATTGCCCAAATGTAATATGCAATTATCCTGACCATTACTGTTGCTGTGGTTATTTGTTGAGCATGCGTGTGAATTTTGAAAGCAAATGCAGAAATAGTAGATGCAATGGTCATAACCATTCAGTCACCTAAATCCTACGTTTCAGTAAATTGGAAAACTGCAAACATTACATCTCTATTTAAAGACAGGAAGAAGATAGAAATCAGAACCATATAGGCAACTGGTCCAACATCTATCATTGGAAAAGTACTAGAATTCCTAAGGAGTTTTAGAATATCATATTTGAATCAGGCAAAGTCAGAGACAGATGAAGGCAAAGTGTGTGAAACTAATTAGAGTTCTTTGCGGAAGTTACAGACAGGATGGATGAAGGGGGCTGTGATGCTGCTTATTTGCATTTCCAAAAGGTATTCACAACAAGGTACCACATAAAAGATCACGACTCTTGATAAGAGCTTGCCTAACTACCAGGAAACAGAATTATGACAAACTGATCACTTTCAGAATGACAAATAATAATTGTGGTAGAAGAATCAGCACTGGGATCTCAAACTTTTAAAACCTATATCAATGACAAGGATGAAGGGCCACTTTGCATTGTAGCCAGACTTAATAATGATACAAACATAGATAGGAAAGGGATGAGTATGCAAAAGGACATGGATTAAGTGAGTGAGGAATATAATGTGGGGAAATATGAGATTGTTCACTTCAGCAGGAAGAATAGAAAAGTAGATTATTATTAATAATGGAATTTATTAAATTCTTCAATGGAAAGAGACTACAGGATGTGGTGGTACAGAGAGATTTGTATGTTCTTGTATATCTCAAAACAATAGCAGACAGGTACAATGAATAATTAGGAAGACAAATGAAATGTTGGTCTTTATTGTGAGAGAGATGGAGCATAAAATAGGGAATCCTTGCTACAACTGTACAAGGAATTGGGGAGATCACATTTAGGGAGCACTAGGTACAGTTTTGGTCTCTTTACTGAAAGAACAATATATTTGTAATGGAAGCACTTCAGAGACCAGTCACTAGATTCTTGCAAGGAAAGTTTGAACAGACTGGGCCTATTTGCATTGGTGTTGAGAGGAACGAGGGGCAATTTAGCTTAGTTGGCTGGGTTGTAACACGAAATTGATGGCAATGGTGTGGGTTCAATTCCTGTACGTTCAATTCCTGTACCAGTTCCAGTTACAATGAAGCAATCTTCTTCTCTTCTCAACCTCTCCTCTCACCTGAGGCACGGTGACCCTCAGGCTAAACCATCACCAGTCTACTCTCTTGAATGAGAGGGCAGCCCCATAGTCCTCTGGGACTATAGTGACTTTAGCTTAATCTAGTTGAAGCATAAGATTCTGAGGGACCTTGACGGGATAGATGTTGACAGGTTATATTTTCCCTTGAGGCCAATCTAGAAAAATAAGGTTAACTGCATATAGGCCATTCATTTGATAACTGTATGTGCACAAATGAAGAGACAAGCTGACTGATATTGATGGTAGGGATGTGAGGCTTATAGAGTTGCAAGCTATTCATTTGTAATGTTTAACTTCATAATTAAATCAAAAGTGAAAAAAGATAAGACTTTCAGCCTTCATCAATTCATTGTAAGGAATTCAACAGGCACACTAAAAATAAGGGTGTCTACTATTTAAGAGGAAGATGAGGTGGAATTTCTTCTGAATGTAGTTGGCCTGTGGAATTTTCCTCCCCAGAGAGCAGTGAATCAATCTGCCAGATATATGAATCATGCTGCAATTTACAACACCAAATCTCATCACTTTTTTGGGAAATACAACTGAAACAGTGGGCACGGGACTAGCCCCAACCTGTCAACCATTATTTTGTTTTTAAATTGTGTGCATACATTTACTTGCATTGCTATTCTACCTTTCACTTAAAACCATCTCATACATAGGTTGCACAATACAATTAATAAATAAACTTTGAGAACTTTATTTAAAGTTCAACACCTGACCCAAAGAATACAAAATGGTATAAAATTCCATAGCAGTAAACTTTACTTAAGTTTCTATTTTCAAGTATTTCAAAGTATGAGTTTGCTGCTCATTTTTAAATATTTTTCTCCCTTCCCCTTCTCAAGTAAGCATACACACATATTTTGAGATAGTTTTCTAAACTCTCATGTAAATTTTAATTTAGATATATTTTATAAATTTCTCAGAATACATCCTTAAGTATTGTTGAACATCAACTTTATCATGTTAAAGATGTTAAAATCACTTGCATTTCCTGTGACTTTCATCGTTCTTGGCTACTTCTGCATGAAACATAATGCAGTTATTTGCTGCTTTAATCGAATTGTAATACTTCAAAGATCTTATCTATTTTCAAGTGCAAATTACAGGTCAAGATTTTTGTTAATATAAACACCTACTGGAATAATAAACCTCGTCACAAGCACACACATACTTAAATGCATTACCACATGGGAGCAAAACAAGTACCAACAACCTACTTACATTTCCTTTTGATATACCACAGACCTATTTTTAAATATTTCTACTCAAACAAACTATACTCACATGCACACTCTCTTCTGGTAGTTATGGTGGTTATAAATCGATACTTTTGACTAAATGTTCTTTTGAAAAAATAAGTATATTGCTTTCAATTGTCAGTTTTAAAATTCAGAATACCTCCACATTGCTCAAAGAAAATAGCAATTACTCACCTTCCCAAAATTTCCAATAATTCTGCTATACCATTGTGATGTTCAGTTTCATAAATAAACCTAGGACGAATGAAATAATTATAACATATTCAGAAAAGAATCACACTCAATCCTATTAACTAAATGTACAAGCCAGACAGCAATAGAGAATTATATAATTATAAAGAATTATAATTATACAAAAGGTTGTATTCTAGAAATCCAGTTCAGAGGTCCAATTTCATCATGCAAGTAGAGAAACGGAAATTAATTTGAGAGTGGGAAGTTGCTTAGTTGTGAAAAATATCAACTTGTAATAATATCGTACCTTTAAGATATTGGAACATGCCAAGGCATTCTTTACAGGACATGAGAAATATAACATTAAGCTACATTACGAGCAAAATCTTGGTGATGCATCACTTGTGCCATCACCCATCTTTTCTTATTTATATCTTTCAATCATCGATTCTCTTCTCTCTCAAATGCCTGTCTAGCTTTCACATAAACGAATCTATACTATTCACTTCAACCACTTCCTGTGGCACCAAGTTCCATACTGCCTCTACTCTTTCGGTTGAGAAATTTCTTCTGTATTCATAGTTGGATTTCTTGGCAACTCTTGGGCAGCACAGTGGTTAGCACTGCTACCTCTCAACGCCAGGGACCCGGGTTCAACCCCACTCTCAGGCAACTGTCTGTGTGGACTCTGCACATTCTCGCCGTGTCTGTGTGGGTTTCCTCCGGGTGCTCTGGTTTCCTCTCAGTCCAAATACATGCAGGTTAACTGGATTGGCAGAATTAAGTTGCCTACTGTATCCAGGGATGTGCAGGCTAGGTGGGTTAGCTATGAGAAAGGGTAAGGTTATGCAGTGGGTCTGGGTGGGATGCTCTTCAGAGGGTCAGTGCAATCTTGATGGACCAAATGGCCCCTCTCTGCACTGTAGTGATTTAGGAGTCTATGAAACTCTTAAAACTGATAGCCTCTAATTAGCACGAAAAAGAAAAGTTCACTCTGTACCTGCTCTATCAAAACTTTCAAGATACCTATTACGAAAAACCAAGAGAAAACTCCTACTGATCCATCACCAACTGCACTTCTTAAATATTAGATCAACATTCCTTCATATTGCTTTTAATCTGAAGAACAAAGGTCAAGAATGCATGCCATTTTGAGGACTTCAAAATTTTCCACTAAAGGCACCTTTATTGTACAAGCACTAGTCCAGAAGGGCAGGGTTCCCAGAGCGAGCTTGAGAACCAACCTACTCGCCCATGTACTGTCAAACATATTGGATAGTACTATCAGAAGTGGCTTTAGCACAAAACAACAAGATAAAATTCTGTCTCCACTGTAAGGTGTCATCACCACCATAAATGGGACAGTGCAAAGAAAAATCTATTTCTGAAATTAGGTATGAACAGCTGAGGTGAACCAAATACTGCCACATTGTGACTGGCCACATCCCTGAATCCTTGATCACAATCAAGTTAGGAGACCAACAATGGTTCAATATAGAGTATAAGAATATCTATCAGGAGTAGCACGATTCTAACTGCACATGCCTGGAGTCCAAGCACCTTAAATTAGGAGGCAGAATGTCAGTAGAGGAAGGAAGGAAGGAAAAGGAAGCAAATCCTACACTCCAGGTCCTACTACCTCATATAATGTCCTGCTGCACGTGCTCAAAAATCTGAGGGCTGAGAATTGACTTGTTCAATTCCATTAAGATAAATGGCAGAAACTTGCATCCCTGAGCAGATGCCATTCTCAAATTGAAAGACGATGATGCACAGCTTCATATTACATAATAACTTAAGAAAAGATAGTATACCGTGCAACATGCATGTCAAACACCAAACATTTTAGGTTACAAAAACATCTAAATAGCTCTGCACCCAACAGATGAGAGGAAAATTCTACTGCTATCACATCAGGTCAAGAATTGTGGCAATTAACCAGGAAACAGTCAAGAGAAAGCTTCATGAATATCCTCAGTCAGAATGGAGCCCAGGGTGCGGGTGCAATATAGAAGGCTGAAGTGCTTGCATCTGTCTTTGAATAGATGATCCTATTGTTTCTTTCTAATAGCTCCATTGTAAATATGACATACATTGGACTTAATTGGTTTACTTAAGTAACTTATGGCACTGAAAACTGCAAAGACTAAAAATCCCAACTAAAGTGTTGAAGATATTTAGACAAAAGCAGCTACTCTTCCAGCCAAGCTGCTTTGATACAGCTGTGATACAATGTGAATGATTGCCTAGCTATTTCCTAGATGTGTGTTTGTGTGTGTGTACACATATTATTTGTATATAAAAAACTGACTGTCACCACATTAGCCTTCTCAATCAGTACAGCAATGGAAGAAGTCATCAATAATGCCAAATTAATTATACTCCCCAATATCCTGCTTGATTCTCAGATTAAGCTCTGCTTGAATCATTCTATTTCAAATCTTATCAAAACCTTCAGCCAGACATGATGCAAGAGCTGGATGCTGGGAGGAGTTGGTCTCAATGTTATTTTACCAAGTAGGTCACCTAACGACTAGCAAAACTTAAATTAAAAAGGACTAGTGTCTTACTGATGATCATTGTGGTTGGCAGAGGTCAGTCATCCATAAGTCCCATGACAATTATGCACTGCTCCTCAGATAAGTGCGCATCCAATCAACTTACTTGTTTCATTAGATGATTTTTAATCCAAAAATAAGCTTATTCCATAATGTTTAACTCTAACAAGTTTTCCAATATCAAACCATTTTTGCCAGGAATCATAGAATCCCTACAGTACAGATAAACGTAATTTGGCCCACAAAGTTTGCACTTGGCTTCTGAACAACATCCCACCCTATTCCCATAACCCTACATTAACCATGGCTAATCCACCTAACCTGCACATCCCTGGACACTACAGGACAACTTAGCACGGCTAGTTCACCTAACCTGCACATTTTTGGACTATGGGAAGAAACTGAAGCACCCGGCAGAAACTCAGACAGACATAGGGAGAACGTACAAACTTCACATGTACAATCACCCAAGGCTGGAATTGAACCTGGGTTCCTGGACTGTGAGGCAGCAGTGCTAACCGCTGAGCCACTGTGCTGCCCCCCGGATGGAATTTTGAGTTGGGCTGATGAACAGCAAGTAACATTTTCAGAGTAAATAACAGAGGAAGTCTAGTTGTATCTTCATGATTTTCAGTGGTAGCATTACCTTGGAGCCCTCAGCAACCAGCAAATGAACCAGTCTTGTCCATTGTTATTATGATGTTACAAGAGCAACAGTACAATGATTCACCTTTAAATTTCTTAAAACCTCTCCACATTTACAACACCATTTAGGAAAGTGATGGAATATCTGTCACTCATCTGGCTAAGAGCAGCTGCAACACTTCTCAAAATAATCATATAACACAGAGATAGTAGGAACTGCCGACGCTGGAGATTCTGAGATAACAAGGTGTAGAGCTGGATGAACACAGCAGGCCAAGGAGCATCAGAGGAGCAGGAAAGCTGACACTTCGGGTCAAGACCCTTCTTCAGAAGAAGGGTCTCGACCCGAAATGTCAGCTTTCCTGCTTGGCCTGCTGTGTTCATCCAGCTCTACACCTTGTTATCTCATATAACACAGAACAGCTTGTTTGATCAGTACCTCCCATTAATGACACTTTGTAGCTGCAGTGTACATGATCAACAGGTGGCATTTCTCTCTCTCCTGTAATCTCCACTGCTGGATTATGAGTGACAACATAGCAAGAATATCATCATCCTTAAGTCACATGCAAGTTGCATATCTACTGCTGCTAATTAACCTCCTAGAATACTCTATCCTACGGCAACACCATCACCACCTTCAGTGTAATTACAGATGGATAATAAATGTGGTCACGCACAGCCCACATCCTTAGATTAAAATTGAAAGTCACACTGTGGTATGATCTGGCCAGATCATACCAAGCGTGCTTTATTCAATTCTGGCCAAAGTGCAAAGGAGTTATTAAAGCAGAGAAAGAAGATTAGGAGCAACAAGCTGATTTATGGTATTGGACAACTGTGGATTAAGACAACAGTGGACTTGAGAGTCTTGAAAGGTGACCATATGCAGGTTAATAGTAAGTTCAGAGAAAACTTTTGTGCTGAACCATTTGTAGAAGGAGCTCAAACTTTAAAAAGTACATTTAAGACTACAACCACCAGCAAGTTTCTTTTCAGAATAACAAAGCCATGAAAACTCTGGGATTGTTTAATGAGCAATTGAATTTCTCAATGGCAGGAAAAAGAATGTCACATAGATTACCTGCCCAGAAATGCCCAATGGTGGGTTGAAGAGTGTTTGCTTTAACCTCTTAAACATTCAAAGCAATTGGGATTCTAGTTTTAAAAGGTTACAGACTAGATGCCCAATTACTAATTTAAAAATATGGGATGTGAATTTATACAAGTTTTTGGTCACACACCTATAAAATATATTATTGATTTGTTTTCTGATATAAGCCCTTAGGCCCAAGAATTTTCCATAGATACGATGCAGAGTTGTTTTCAAGAAGTCTCGCTCACGTGGATCTTCACTGTCAAATAATTCTAATAGCTGTTGAAAAGAAAAAGTTAACGTTAGATTGAAAGTTTATGTATACACATGCATAATCCTGGCTAGGTAAGAACTATAACTTTTATTGGTTGCAAATGCTTGACAATTGTAAACAGGTCAGATAACATTAGTTTTGGAGACAGTCTGTGGCCACCCTTCAAAAGACTTCTCGTTCTCTTCACATTATTCTTTTTTCTTACTAACACCAAACTACACAGCCAACAAATCTAACTTGACAAAGGTGTATACAGTTGATGCAAATTCATCAGTTTGATCATGTTTATGCAGATATTTAATTAAGCTTAAAAATTGAAACTCAGGGGTTCTTGCAGTGTAGTGATAGCATCCCTGACTCTAGTCCACAAAGCCCGGGTTCAAGTCCCACCTCCTTCAGAAGTGTGTTGCAATATCTTTACAGGTTGAGGGTGCCAAGTTCTAATGAGGGAAGGAATAAAAACCATAGGAGAGATAACATATTGGCTGAAGAGGTAGTGCAATGTGCAGGGATTCAGTTTCTCGGATCACTGGGATCTCTTCTGGGACAGAAAAGACAGGTTTCACCTGAACTGGAAAAGGACCAATATCCTGGCCTTTGAGAGGGAGGGTGGGGACTTCATAACTAACAGCAAAAATAGAAAGATGAGGATGGTTCTGAATCAGAAAAGAGCAAGCTAATTAGCAAAGGCAGACATGAGCAAGTCAGAGAACAAAGTAACTGAAGAATTAAACTGCATTTATTTCAATGCAAGAGGTCTTAGATACAAGGCTGATTAACTCAGGGCATTATGGGAACATGGGACTCAGACATCATAGCTATTACAGAAACTTGGCTGAGGGAAGGACAGGACAGGACTGGAAGCTGAACTTTCCAGGTTTTAGGTAAAATAGGAAGGATGGAAAGAGAGGTGCAGGGGGAGTGGCATTTTTGGTTAAGGACATTTTTAAATCAAGGAAAACATAACTAATTAAAGAACATATTTCTAAGGGATCATTTAGTGAAAACATATAGGTTGAAATTAGAGATAAGAAAGGGAAGATCACCTTGATGGGATAGTACTATAGGTTCTCTCAATCATCAGAGCGAAATTGGGAAGCAAATATGTAGAGAGATCTCAAATATACGTAAGAATAATAAGGTTGTAATAGCAGGGATTTTAATTTTCCAAACATTGACTGCCGTTGTATTAAAGGCTTAGATGGTGAAGAATTTGTTAACTGTGTTCAAGAAAATTTTATTTATCAATATGTAAATGCTCCTTCTCTTGGGAAGGAAGATAAGGCAAGTGACTGAAGTGTTAGTATGGGAACACTTTGTGACTAAACGAACAGAATACTATTAATTTCAAAATAGTTATGGAAAAAGATGTCTGCCATAAAAGTTAAAGCTCTTAATTGGAGTAAGGCAAAGTTGATTGGAATAGACTGTCCAGAGGTAAAGGGGCGAATGACAAGTGGGAGGTCTTCAAAATTGTGGTAACAACAGTTCAGAAGCATTACGTTTCTATTAGAGTGAAAGGTAAGGCTGCTAAGACTAGGGAACAATGGATGAATGAAGATATTGAAGTTATAGTCAAGAATAAAAAAAACATATCAGATATGGACAACTAGGATCAAATAAATCTCTTGGACAGTATAAAGAGTGTCGAGCTATTCTTGAGGAGGACATCAGGAAGGCAAAGAGGGGAAATGAGATAGTCTTGGTTCATAAGATTAAAGAGAACCCAAAAAGATTCTACAAATACATTAACAGCAAGACAGCAATTAGAGACAGAGTAGGATCCCTTAAAGATTAACAATTTTGTCTTTGTGTTGAACCTCAAGAGATGGGAGAGATATTAAATGAATATGTCATGTCAGTTTTTACTGTTGACAAAGAAATGGAGGCTAGAGAACTCAGGGAAATAAATATTGATGTTTTGGAAACAGTTCATGTTACGAAGAGTACATGCTGGAAACTCTTGGAAAACGCAACAGGTAGACAAATGTCCAGGACCCGATCAAAATGTGTCCCAGGACACTGGGGGAGGTTAGGGAGGAAACTGCAGGGCCCCTAGCGGAAATATTTGCATGATCTACATACATGGGTGAAGCATTGGAGAACTGGAGGATGGCTAATATTGAGCCATTGTTTAAGAAAGGCTATGAGGAGAAGCCTAGAAACTACAGACCTGAGAGTCTGATGTCAGTGGTGGGTAAATTGTTGAAGGTGGCTCT
The DNA here is from genome assembly GCF_021869965.1 of Rhincodon typus. Taxonomy (NCBI): domain Eukaryota; kingdom Metazoa; phylum Chordata; class Chondrichthyes; order Orectolobiformes; family Rhincodontidae; genus Rhincodon; species Rhincodon typus. The sequence continues at coordinate 33,147,214 of NC_063339.1, read as the reverse complement.
GAAACATAGGATTTATATGCATTTGGAGAGACAAGGATTGATTGGGGAAAGTCAGCATGGTTTTGTGCGAGGAAAATCATGTCTCAAAAACTTGACTGAATTTTCCGTAAATGAAGTAACCAAAAAGATTGATGAGGGTAGAGCGACATACATTGTTTACTTGAACTTGAGTAAAGCCTTTGACAAGATTCCACGTGGTAGACTAATTTGTACGTTTACAATCACAACATTTAAAAGGCATCTGGATGGGTATATCAATAGAAAGGGTTGACAGGTCTATGGGCCAAATGCTGGCAAATAGGACTAGATTAAATTTGGATATCTGGTCGGCATGGACAAATTCAACCGAAAAGTCTGTTTCCATGCTGTATATCTCTATGACTCTAGTTACATTGTATCACATGGGATTCAGGGTGAGCTTGCCAACTGGATGCAAACTTTGCTTACGGTAGAAGACAGTGGGTCGTGGTGGTGGAGGAGAGTTATTTTTTGGACTCTAGGCCTGTGACCAGCGGTGTTCCACACGGATCAATACTGGGTCCACTTTTGTTTGTCAATTATATAAATTATTTGGATAAGAATATAGGAGGCATGGCTAGTATGTTTGCAGATGACACCAAAATTGGTGGTATAGTAGACAGTGAAGAAGGTTAACTAAGATTACTAAGAGATCTTGAAAAATTGGGTCAACGGGCTGAGTAGTGATAAAATGGAGTTTAATTTGGATAAATGTGAAATATTGCATTTTGGTAATACAAACAAGAACAGGACTTGATGCTGGTGAGACCCACTGCACAGTTCTGGTCATCCTGTTATAAGAAGGATATTATTAAACTGGAGAGGGTTCAGTAAAGATTTACCAGGATGTTGCCGGGAATGGAGGGTTTGAGATATATATAAAAAAAAAAAGAGACATTTTCACTGGAGCATAGGAGGTTGAGGAGTGACCTTACTGAAGTTTATAAGATCATGAAGCACGTGGATAAAGGTGAATGACAAGTATCTTTTCCCTAGAGTAGGGGAGTTCAAAACCAGGGGGCACAGGTTTAAGGTGAAAGGAGAAAGATTTAAAAATCATGAGGGGTAACTTTTTTTTTTGAAAAAAAAGAGTGGTTTGCATATGGAAATGAACTGCCAGAGAAAGTGGTGGATGCAGGTACAGTTACAATGTTTAAAAGACATTTGGATAAGTTCATGAATAGGAAAGATTTGGAGGGATATGGGCCAAGCGGAGCCATGCGGAACTTGGTTAGATTGGGAATATGTTCAGCAGGGACCAGTTGGACTGAAGGGTCTGTTTCCATGCTGTAGGACTGTAACGGAGTTTAAAAAAAAATCTAAACGTAACTTAGGAGTAGAACAGCACCAAGAAACCTCATGTTATTTGGGAACTATGCTTTTGACATGCTGGATATTCTTTTTGAAGATTAGTTCACCTCTTAAATGCAAGCAAAGTTTTTAATATGCTGCAACAATTGCAAACCAGAGTACAGATTAGAAGGGCATTACCTATTCAGAGTTGTGACTGCAATATGGACACGAACAAAAGAGGTTAACACTAGGCCAATGAACTCCTTTATATAATAAGTAGTACTGAATGCAAAATTAAGCTCAGGGTCCAGCTTTGGAGGCAGATCAACTAGCCAATCTTGGGCACTTGGATAAAATCATTCAAGTGTTAACTGAAATGTTGATGACATTTCTAGAAATATCTCAACTTTGACTCCAACAACTTACCAGTTAGCTACATAGATCATTAATATTCATTAAAAATTTAAATAGGTACTTAGGTGCTAACAATGGAACTAGAGCCCAGAAGTCAAGCTTCCTCCTCCCTCCAAACTGCTTGTGCTGAGACCTAATACGATAACCTAGGTTTACGTTCCACCCCAGGTCCTAAAACATCAATCTTATCACTAAGTAGAATAACAATTTAAATTTGCATGCCTGGTCTGATCATGTGAGATGCCGTAGTTAATTAAATGCAAGAAATGAAATTCCTAATCTCAATTTAAAAGGAAGTGTGAAATCTTATCGCAAGGAGAGGGTGGCATTGTGGTAATGTTGTTGGATGAATAACCCAAAATCACAGGTTAACGCTTTGGGGACATGAGTTCAAATCCCCGCATGGTAAATGGTGAAATTTGAATTTAATAAAAATTTGCATGAGGGAGACATTGTACTGGTGATCATATAACAGTTATTGATTGTTGTAAAAATCCCTCAGGATTACTAAATGTCCCTTATGGAAGGAAATCTTCCATCTTTACCTGGTCTGGCCTACACATGACTCCAGACCGAGGTGATTTTTAACCACCCTACGGGCAATTAGGAATGGGTAATAAATGCTGGTCGAGCCAGCGATGCCCACATCCCATAGGTGAATAAAAAGAATTCCATTTAGTATTGTGAAAACAAAGCCTTTTCTACCTCAATCTATATCAATTACATCTTGAAGAAGGGGAATTGAGCAAACCCAGAATCAATCTCACGTTAACTAATTAAACAAAGCAGCATTTAATCAACTAATAAAATTCCTGCTGACTGGGGCAGTTTCTCTCGCATTACACCCCAAACTATTCAAAATATTCACCAATTTTCTTAACAGTTTGTTAAAACGTGGAAACAGGAAAACAAATTTCCTTGAAAGGCATGGCTAGTAATAACTTAAAGCTACTAAAAGGACATCTGTTGCACAGATGCTGCACAGTAAAACTACCCAGCAATCCATAACAGCAGGCGAGCTTCCCAAGGAATCCAAAACACCAAATCTGTCCTAAAAACACTAGTGCATCAACCTTTTCCTCCTTGGCTTGAAAATGAGAATCTACTAGCCTCATCAAGAATATGAAAGCACACACAACGCAAAAACTATACATATATAGACAGATGCGAAAGAAAACCAGTTCAAAACTTTAGTGGCCCCCACTGGAAATAAACAGAGTTTGCTAACTACTTTGCTCTCCCCAAAAACCCATAGGTGACGATCAAACAAGAAATGCAACTATCCCTTGCCCATTCTGATCTCATTACGTTGTCCAATCACAGAATCTTTCAAATCACCCACAATTAAAGTAGAATTATCTACACATAGCCCAAAAGCAGATTATTTGACCCAGGCCAGCTGTTTTATTGTACACAAGCCTCCAACCACAAGGATCTGCATACATAATTAGGCAAAGATCCTAATGCTGATATCACATCTGTAATGAAGTACTGATCACAATTCCAGCCTTAAAAGGTGACAATTGCTCTGGACAAGGTTCCCCAACTATACTGATCCAACAAATCAGCACAAGCACAACTTATATTAAACTCAATGTTCATAAAAAAATTAGCTGGCATTATCACAGGAAGACAGATCCTAATCCTGATCTCTAGGAAATTCTTCACCGTGTGTTAGAATCTAACACCCTTCTGAAACTATTGCAGTCTAAACAAGTAATGCATGAACCTTCTATCCAGAACCAGATCAATTCTGGAGCTAACTGCATAGCATACAGATATTACGAGGAGGCAGTGGCATTGAGGTAATGTCAATAAACTAGCAATCCAGAGTCCCAGACTAATGCTCTCAGTCTATAAATTTGAATCTCACATGGCAGATGAGGAAATTTGAATGGAATAAAACAAAATGGAATTAAAAGCTGGCATTATAATATCCATGTAACCTGTTGTAACTACCCATCTGATCTGCTAACGCCCTTCAGGGAAGGAAATCAGTCACCCACATTTATGTGGATATTGAGGAACTGAGCAGTACAGTGATAGATAAAGAAGAGGTGCTCAGAAGGCTCGCAGCACTCCAGGTAGCTAAGTCACCAGTTCCAGATGAGATGCATCCTAGATTCCTGAGAGGGGGCGCAAATTATGGAGCCATTGACAGAAATTTTGCAGCTCTCTGAACACAGGAATAGTCTCGAGGACTGGAGGATTGCAAATGTGACACAAATTGTTTAAGGAAGGAGAAAGGGACAACCTAGACCTGTCAGCTTTACATCAATAGTGAGAAAACCGATGAAAGCTGTAACATGGGATAAGGTAAATATACACACAGAAAAATAAGTTAATACTAGACAATCAACATCGCTTTGTCAGGGGCAGGTCACGTCTGACAAATTTAATTGAGTTCTTTGACAAGGTGACTCAGGTAGTGGATGAGGGTTGTGCTGTTGATGGTGCATATTTGTATTTTCAAGAAAGCATTTGACACGGTGCCAGATGGAAGGTTGGTTAGCAAATTAGAAATGTTTGAGATTGAAAGGTCTTAGGCAGCATGGATTAGAAGCTGGCTAAAAGACAGGAAACAGTGTAGGTATAGATGGGCATTTCTCAAATTAGAGATGAAATGAAAGTGGCATTCCGAAGAAATCAGTGCTACGCCCTTGCTTTTCTGATTTATAGAAATGATTTGGAAATAAGTGTTGAGGGCAAAAATGTCCAAATTTACAGATAATACTAAGCTAAGAACAGTAAATTGTGAGGACGATGATGATCAACTTCAGAGGGACATTGACAAGTTGGCTACATGGGCAGGCACCTGGCAGAAGAATTTCAATTTTTATTTATTTATGGGATGTGGGCATTGCAGGCTGGTCAGCCTTTATTGTCCATCGCTAGTTGCCCTTGAGAAGGTGGTGGTGAGCTGCCTTCTTGAGCCACCTCAATCCACCTGAGAATGCAGAGAAATGAGAGGTAATGCATTTTGATAGAAGAAACAGAGATACAATACAACTTTGAAGGGAGCACAGCAGCAAAGGGACCTCCGAGTTCAAGTGCATACTTCACTGACGGTCGCTACGCAAGTTGGAACAGTTGTTAAGGAGGCTTATAGGATAGGATCCTTAGGTTTATAAATGGAGGCAGAGTATCAAAAGTAAGGAAGTGATGCTACATCTCTACAAATCATTGGTCAGACCATATTTGGAGTACTGTGTTCAGTTATGGGTACCTTATTTAAAGGAAGGATGTTAAAACCCTGGCGAAAATGCAAAGGAAATTTACTAGAATGATACCAGGAATGAGGGATTTTAGATACAAGGAAAGACTAGAGAAATTGGGTTTATTTCCTTGGAGCAGAGAAGATTAAAGAGGTGACCTTATTGAGGTGCTCAAAATTATGAACAATTTTGACATGGAAAGGGAGGATATTCTGGTACGTCTGTTACTCGGGGTCACAATTTCAAGACTGTCAGCAAGAGTAAGATGAGGAAAACTTCTTTACTCAGAGCGTTGTTAGGATTTTGAAAGCGCTGCTGGGAGAATAGTGGTTTGAATTGCATAGGAGGTTTAAAAGAGAACTGGATATATATTCGAAAGTGATGAAGTTGGAAGGCTACTGAGGTAGGGCTGGACAGCAGCTCTTTTGGGAGCCTGTACAGATATGATGGATCAAGCGGTCTCCTTCAGTACCACACAGTTCTATAATTCTATGGTTGACTTTTGACAGTCCTCTGAAATGCCCTAGCAAGCCTCTCAGACTAAGGGTGAGGTGAGTAATGCTCACATGCCATGAATGAAAAAAAACTCTGCAGAACTACAGTAAAAGGTTCTGCATATTTTTCAACAGTTCTACAGCTGCAACCCTTTTTCCAAGCCCTAAGTATCCAGTGACCAGACACAGATCTTAGCCTTCCCCATCATGATCTAAATAAGTAATATATTAAAAAACTAAAGAATGCAAACCACTCCCTGCCCAAGACACGACTGTTCTCAAGTACTGTGAAATCTCTATTATAACATACTCTTGTGATGCAAGTTCTTAAAGTATCTAAACTTCCATTGAATAATGTGTTCCAATCCCAGAATTTGGAGAGGTATGTTTCTCTCCTAGTGTCCTTTCCATTCTTCCCCCGCAAATACTAGCACAAACAAATGAATTAATACCTGTTTATGGATTGTCATGTTCAAAACAGCTGGCACAATGGCCAATACAATGACTACCATATTCAAAATAATTCATGGAATATCAATCGTTTTGAGGTAACTGAAACAGCACCCGATCATATTTTCATGAGGTGCTAAAGCATTTTGCAATGAATAAACTACTTTCACCAGTACTAATGTAGGCAAACAATATCACAATACTTGATAAGATTTGCATTACATTTTAAAAATACAGACTGAAATCAAAATTTAACCCATATATTCTATGCATCAGATCTGTTGTCAACAACTGCTGTGAAAGATCTAACTTAATGTGATCAGTTTGATTAACTAGAAGGTTGCCAAAGAATTAGAAAATGCAAAGAAGGAAGACATAGCCATCTACATTGCAGAATTATGTACATAATTTAAAACGGTTTTAAAATGGAAACATTGAAAATGGCATTATCAAATAGCTGGCTATTTCTCTTACCTGCATTACAAATTTCTGGTCAATGTACTTCTTTGCTATATTTGGTTGAAAATCAGGAGACTCTAAAAACCTCAAGAAAAATTCATACACCAACTGAAGAAAGAAAATTTTAATAAAGTTTATTAATATTAACAGATTACCAAGTTAAAATTACATTGCTTAAATAGATAATTTAAAAATGTAACCACGTTCTAATTTTAAACCACTTTTAGTTATATACCATTCCAGCTGAGCTGCAATACACTAAGTTGGCTTGTAGGTCATGTACAAATGGCTTATGGCAATCTGCCCACTACTTTTACCCCTCTATGGCTGGAAGGTGCTTGATTTCTGGCTGTTGAACCTGCAGTAACTACACAAAAATCAGAATCTTCTCATTTTTAAGCCAACAGTTCTTGAAAAGATATATACAAAAAGAATAGCAGGAGATATATTACTTCTTGGTGTGGATAAATTACTTCATGCCAAGACAGTACCCTTCGGCTCTTTATCCACATTCCAAGAACACTTCTGTCTCAGGTTATGTTTCAAGTGGAATACAAATAACTACTCCGCAATTAATTTTACTAATGTTTTTGTTTTTCCAGATTTATATAGGCCTATAGCTTCTTATTACCAATTGCTGGTGCTCAAATAGTAATTGCTTATTAGTAAAGCAATGCTAATTTGTATTAAGAAGCAATTGATGCTGGTTGCTCCATGCAGATTTTTATTTTAAAAGAATCAAAACACAAAAAGGAATCTTGCATGGCAAAACATTAAAAATTTTATGTAGACTTTTGGAACTATTTTTTACTTTTATCCGGAAGGGTTTTGTTTGGAGACATGCAAGCCTTTTAATATGGTTCTAAGGCAGGACCCAAATTGAATAGTACAGTCAAAGTAATCGGGCATCTTGAACTTTGGTGAGCCATAGAAAAAGATAGAGAAATAAACAGGAGGAGAATGGAGAAAGAGGATGAACTCGAGCGTGCATTCCTAATCAAATCAAATATACAAAAGATACAAGGGAGATGATTTGATTAACGGAGAAAAAAAGGGTAGGAAGAAATTTATTTTAAATTTGACATTTGTAGACTGTCGTAAATAAATGACAACATGAAGGAATCAAACTTATAAATCGATTATTTTCTGAGCAAGAGGGGTTACTGGCCATCATTAAGTTTACTAGCATTGTTAAATACTAGGTTACTTAACTTGGTGACAATTAACATTCAGATCAACTCCTTGATGATTATCATTGTGAGGTGAAACATTAGATGCCACTTTCACAAAGCTAACAGAGACATAGCAGGGTCTAAGTGTTCCTACCTCTGGATCAGATGGCATGGGTTCAAGTTCCATCCGACCTGTAGGTATGCCGCAGCATGTCTAAACAGGTTGTTGTATAAAACAAAGTGGCATGGCACAAATTGGCCAGCATCTTGTGGTAATTTTTAATTCACAGGGAATTCCTTTTTCACAATCTGCTGACTAATTTGCATGTTAATTGCATGCATTTCTCAGACTCTTTTTCCATAAAATCTAGTCCATTGTATATTGTAGATTCATTTCTGTATTTATGCAAGGGATTTAGGCAATGCTGACTGGGCGAGCATTTATTGCACATCCCTCATTGACTTGAGAATGTAATGGTGATCTGCCATCTTGAACCACTGCAATCCATTTGGTGTAGATACACCATAATGCTGGTAGTGAGGGAGCTCTAGATTATGAATTACTGACACTGAAGAAATGGCAATATATTTCCAAGTAGATGGCAACTATGCAAGAGGGGAACTTGGAGGTTATGGTGCCCCCATGTATCGTCCACCCTTGTCCTTCTTGATGGAAGTGATTCTGGGTTTGGAAAGCACTGTCTGAACAGCCTTGGTGAATTTGTGCAGTGCATCTTGTAGATGGTACACACTATTGCTGTTGAGTATGAATGGTTGAAGGGGTTAACGTGGATATGGTGACAATTAGGTGGGCTGCTTTATCCTGAATGATGGCAAGCTTGGAGTGTAATTGCAGCTGCACTCAGTGTCAGAGTCACAGAGCATGGAAACAGACCCTTCGGGCCAACCAGGCCATGGCGAACATAATCCCAATCTAAGGTGGTCCTACCTGCCTACTCCTGGCTCATATCCCTTCAAACCTTTCCCATTCTTGTACTTCTCCAAATGTCTTTTAAATATTGTAACTGTGCCCAGATCTACCACTTCCTCAAGAAGTTCATTCCACACATGAACCACCCTCTTTGAAAATCCACGCAAGTGGAGAATAATTCATCAAACTCTTGACTTCTCCCTTGTAGGCCGGCTTTGAGAAGTCATTTACCGCAGGATTCCTAGTCTCTGACCTGGTCTTGCTGCATAAGTATTTATATGGCTAATCCAGTTCGGTTTTTGGTTGATGGTAATCTAAGTATGTTGATAGTGGGGCAGTCACTGATGTTTGAATGTCAGGAGAGGGGAAGGGGAAGGGGAAGGGGAAGGGGAAGAAGGGGAAGTTAGATTCTTCTGTTAGAGATGGTCATGGCCTGGACCTGCATTGCATGAATGTTACTTTACACTTGCCAGCTCAAACTTAGATATGGTCCAGGTCTTTCCAACTGGGACATGGACTGCTTCAGTATCTGAGGAGTTGTGAATTGTGCTAAATATTGTGCAGTCATCAGTAAACAGCCCCACTTCTGACCTTAATAGAGGAACAGCCATTGATGAAGCAGCTAAAGATGGCCAGGCCAAGGACACTCCCCTGTGAAACTCCTGCAGAGATATCTGGAGCTGAGATGATGGACCTCCAACAACCACATCATCATCTTTTGTGCCAACTGTAACTTCAACAAGCAGTTCCCCTATTCCCATTGCCTCCAATGTTGCTGGGGCTTCTTGATGCCACAGTTGATATCCTCTGAAATTCAGCTCTTCTATTTGAACCTAGACTGTAACAAGGTCAGGAGCTTAGCTCTGTCAGAACCCAAACTACTGCTCAGCAAGTGTGACTTGAGAGTACTGTTGATGAGATCTTCCATCACTTTACTGCGTATCCTGTCTACATCTTTCTCTCAACTCCTTCAAACACAGTATAACCTTTACCATTTAATGCCCAACTTAAAGGCATCTATTCCAAGGTTCAAGAGAATCTCATGGAAATTTCCTATCTCCACTACACTAAGATCACCTGAAGAGCAAAGACAATAACATGCTTCTTTTCTACAGTTGAAACTGTTTATTTATATTTCTTTCTGCATTCTTTAACAGACTAGAAGTTCATGGAATTTATTAGTCACACAAACACTTATTCCTGCGGCTTCCACTTCCTATCACTTATCCACCAAGTCAAACCTTCTCCCACATCCGACTTTCCTAGCGTGGAACCTGTAACTTTTCTCTTAACCTCAGAATCACTGGAAATGTACCTCGATCTTCAATTCACTAAATTGCTAACCAATTTCTATACCTGGCCACCAATCTGAATTACATAATTTCCCCTCTCCTTTCAGATACCTTTCCTGCACCCTTCCATCATCTTTACCATGGCAAGAGGGGCACAAGTGGGGTACGAGGAGCTTAGAGAGGGACATTGCAAAGATAGGAGGGAAAGAGAGGCTACAAATTAGCAAAACCATTTAAACTGGTCAACAAGGAATACTCAACTAAGTGGAATCCGAGAAAACCTTCAAATCACGAGGTAGTGAACTCCTTGCAAGTTCACTTGTTACTATACTTGGGGGGGAAAACATTTAGTGGTTCCTAATGAATGAAAAATTTCATCTGTTAAATTTAAATCGAAGACTAAGATCAGAGATGTAGTAAAAAGGGTTGTAGCTGCTTGGTCAAAAGTTCCAACTTAGTATATGTGCGATCAAAATATGTTAGCTGTGACCCAAGTCTACAAAAAATGTGTTTAGGGCGATGGCTTTTCACCTGTAGAAGTATGTTAATTATTTCAGAAAAACAACATAGTAAACTTATGACTGTCATCTTGTTCTAATTGTTGTGAATACACACAGATGTTTAAGGACTCTCTCGATGGCTTTGGAGAAGTAGCTAAGCAAAGATGTAAGGACATAGGAGGTGGGGTTTATTGCTTTAATTACTAGGAAAATCTAGTTTTAACATGAATGCAGCGACTGTGCTAATAGATGTCTAGCAACCCTCTCTGGATTTATAAAGAGTTTTATTCCACAGATCCAGTAGTCAGAGTAAAGAAGAAACTCCAGAAGTTGATGCCTCTCTCCTGGAATCTTATTCTCAGAAACCATCAGATTCCCTGAAACTAGTTCTAAATACCAGTTTTCCTGTCTCTTAGCAAAACCTTATGTAGTGGGCTGTGACCAATTCTCAACAACTTGAATCCAAGTTAAATGAAATTAGAACTGAGCATTTATCAATCTACAGATATTTGCAATTCACTTTTGTCAACAAGATATTCAACTGATGTGAAAATTCATCACATTTCCATCCCTCTGGCCGACAGCAGTTATGTTTAGTAGTTAAATTTAACAAAAAAATTTCTAGTGTTAAGAGTGTGGGAACGAGGGGATATAGTTTTAATTCCATATCACAGCTTGGGTGTTAATTGGAGTTTGCTACTGCTTTAGAAATATTTATTGTGCATAATAAATGAATTATTTTGAGTTGAAAGAAGCCAGGTGAACATTTCTTTAGATTTTGATAATAGTACTAAAGAGAAGCAATTGGCTATTTTGGTAACTGAATCAACGCAATTACACTAATGATGTGATTGGAGGAGTGCAGGGGCTTGAGCATTTGCACCACCTTCTCATAACAACTTAAACATGGTGCTGTCAAGGAAGTTAATGCTTTCCTTAAGTGTTGTGGCTCTATGTTTAATAGAGTTCATTATTATAATCAATTAAATGTACTAATTCTGTTTCTATGAGAGTCCAAACACCTTCATGTCAATACATATGCAGAAAGTATTGTTACTATTTGACAGCATCACCTAATAACATGAATTAATAAGAATGAAAAAGTTGCCCCTGAAAATCTAAAAGTAGCCCTTGAGAAAAAATGTTGATCCTGGTATAAGTGAACATTTAAGGGGAACATAGTTATGCACGCTTGCTATGCCATTCAATACGATTATGACTGATTTAGTTGTGGTTTTCACTGCCCCGCCATAACTTTCAGCTCCCTCAAAAATCTATCCAACTCAACCTTTCATGAATTCAACAACTGTTTTGAGAAACAAAAAAAGAAACAATTCCCAACCCATCTTAAAAGTGGGACTTCTTAAACTGCGTCCCCTAGTCCTAGTCATTCCTACCGGGGAAAAACTGCCATAGAATTAACCCTGTCAAGTCCCCATAAGATATTATAGGTTTCAATCGGACCCTGTCTCATTATTCTAAATGCCAATGACTAAAAGAACCAAATCATAAAATAAGACCGTCAGCTCAGGAATAAGTTGAGTGAACCTTCTTTGAACTGGATGTTTTACATTTAATGCATGTTTAGTGCTATTACATCCTCTTCAAATAAGGAGACCAAAATTGTACATGGCCATGTATTGCTGCAGCAAAATTTCCCTACTTTTACATTCCATTCCACTTGCAATAAACATCAAAATTCCATTTGCCTGTCTAATCATCTGCTGTACCTACAAACTAACATTTTGTGATTCATGTATTAGGTCACCCAGAATTACCTGTACCTGTTTTGCAACCTTTAGCCATTTAAATATTATTTCACACAAACTGTCTTTCTATTGTTCCTGCCAACGAGCCAATTTCTCCATTCATGTTACATTCCACCTGTAAACTTCACCCCCAGTTAACCCATCTATATCACTGTAGAATTTCTGAAGTTTATAACCAAGACTTCTACAACGTCCATCATCTCTCTTTTAGATCCTAGGATGGATGCCATCTGGTCTTGGCGACATGTCAGGCTTTAGGAACAAGAGTTTTCCAACACCTTTCCTTTCTTGATCCTTTCAAGTTCTTCCTTCCTTTTCACTTCTTGATTTTCAAATGTCTGGGAAAATTTTCTAAGTCTTCCACATTGAAACTCAAAATACTCGGTTTGACACATTTCCTGGGCTCCCATTATCATATTCCGAGAGTCACACTGACTTACACTAGCTTTAATTATACTATTTTTATTTTCACAGAATTTAGTTGTTTTTGTGTTACTTGCTAGCTCTCTCTCAAATTCTACTTTCTCCCTTATGCAGTCATTCTTTATACCAGGGCTAAGTGTATATAGGGTTTTGCAGAGTTTAAAAAAATGATAGATAAAAGTAGCTTCCTGAATATCCTGCCCAATCTTCAAATGCTTCACCTCCACTCTTTTCTTGTATGGTTTCACTATTGCCAATTAGTAGTAACAACAGCATTTCTGTGAATGGATTCTCTTGCCATCTACCAAAGGTGAACACTTGAACCTCTCTATTCATCATTTCTCCCTTGGTGATATCACATGGTGTCAGCTTCCAGATTACAATGACTACACCTTGCTCCACCATCCACTATCTAAGTTGAATTCCTTGTCCCCTTGATGGACACCATCCTAGGATTTTAATGACGGGATAGTAAACATTGATTTTAAATTTTCCAAAACTCCCTGGAACTGGAAAGGTCCCATCAGATTGGAAAACAGTGAATGACTCCTTTATTCAGGAAAGAAGGGAGAAAGAAAGCAGGAAGCTATAGAACGGTTAGCGTGACATCTATAATGGGAAAAATACAGGAGTCTATAATTATGTGGGTTGCAGCAGGGCACTTAGAAAATCTCAATGCATCAGGCAGAGGCATTATTGTTTTGTGAAAGAGAAACCATGTATGTCTGACTTATTGGAGTTATTTGAGGAAGTAACAAGCAATGGAAATAATGGAGAACTGGTGGATGCACGGCAGTTAGATTTCCAGAAGACATGTGACAAAGGTCACAATCTAAAATAAAAGTTCATAGTGTATGGGGAGTAGATTAGCATGGATCGAGGAATGTTACCTACTGGAAGCATAGGGCAGGCAAAAAGATTGGCTGGATGAGACAAGTGGTGTACCACCGGGAGAAGGGCCTGAATGCATAGTGGCTAAATTTGCCAATGCTACAAAGATATGCAGTTAAAATGTTTCGCGACCGAAATGTTGTTTGTTGCGTACAGAGCACAGCTGCTCTACAAGATGGTTTCTGAGTCTCCGTTTGATTGCGCCAACGCACAGGAGGCCACATCAGGTACAGTAGACCAAGTTGACGGATATGCAGGTGAACCCACGTCTAATGTCGAAGGTTTGCTTTTTGCCTTGAATGGAGGTGAGGGGGGAGGTGTAGGGGCAGGTGTAGCACTTTCTACGGTTGCAGGGAAAGGTGCCGGGGGTGGTAGCGTCAATTGGGACTGTGGAGCAGATGAGGGAGTCATGGAGAGAGCAGTCCCTATGAAAGGCAGAGAGGGGTGGGGTTGGATTGTACGTGACAAAAGTGGCGGAGAATGATATGTTGGATGTGGAGGTTGGTGGGGTGATTTGTGAGGACAAGGGGGGATTCTGTCTTTATTTTTGTTTTTGTTGGGGGAGGGGAGGTGAGGGCAAAGGTGCGGGAAAAGCAAGAGATGCGTTTGAGGGCATTTTCAATCACTGGAGGGGGAAAGTTACCATCCTTGAAATAGGAGGACATCTGGGATGTGCGGGAGTGGAACGCCCCATCTTGGGAGCAGATGGGGTGGAGGCAGAGGAATTGGGTGTAGGGATCACATTCTTGCAGGAAGGTGGGGGAGAGGAGGTGCAGTCTAGGTAGCTGTGGGAGTTTGTGGGCTTGAAATAGATGCTGGTTCTAAGGTGGTCGTCAGAGATGGAAACAGAGAGGTAGGAAGGAGACAGAGTTTTAACTCCCCCTCCCACTCCCACTGTGACATGTCCATCCTGGGCTTCCTCCATTGTCACAATGACGCCACCTGGAAACTGGAGGAGTAGCACCTCATATTCTGCCTCCGGTGCCTATAGTCCAAAGGTGGATTTTACCAGTTTCAAAATCTCCCCACCCCCGGCCTCATCCCACGACCAACCCTCCCTCACGTCCCCACCTCCATGACCTGACACAACCTGTCCATCTTCACTGCCACTCCCACCTCACTGACTAATCCCGACCACTGCCTACATGCTCTCACCTATCACTATCCCACCTACCTTCCCCAGCCTCACCCCTCTTCTCTATTTATTTCTGAGCTTCCCCCCCTCCCCCATTTCTGAAGAAGGGTCCTGACCGAAAACATCAGCTTTCCTGTTCCTCCGATGCTGCCTGGCCTGCCGTGTTTCTCCAGCTCTACACTTTGTTATCTCACTTAATTGATATTTGGTATACGATTGGGGTGATTTATAAGGTTGGAAAAACTGAGCCTATACACACCACATTTTAGAAGAATCAGATGTAACCCTATGAAACTTATATATTTTGAGGGGACTTGATAGAATGGAGGCTGAAAGAATGCTTCCCCTTGTGGGAGGGACTTGAACGATGGACACAGTTTAAAATGAGGGACCTCCCATTTAAGATGGAGATAACATGGAATCTTTGAGAGTGATGAGTCTTTGGAACTCATGAGTGATGAGTCTTCCCCAGAGAGCAGTTGAGTCAAAACCATTGAATACTTTTATGCCAGATGTAGACAGATTCTTGACCAACAAGGGAGTCAATGTTTATCAGTGGTTGCTGGAACAAGGTCACAACCAGATCAGCTACATCTATTGAACAGTAGAGGTGGCTGGAAGGGCCAAATTACCTAATCCTGCTCTTAATTACTATGCTTGAATCACTAAGCTGTAGGACTCGTCAGACAATCTGACATGCATAAGACCTAACTTTATTTAACTGCTTATGGCCGTCACCACCGGCTATGCCACTCCATGTCTGCTATCTAAGACTGAACCAGACTGTTTGCAACCATGTCACTCTATTCAAGCGGAGCTTCCAAGCACATACCGTAACAAAAACCATTTACTTCTACTTCCAACACTACGCATTTCTATACTTTTGCTGCTGAAAATATAATCCATTCTTGTCATTGGCAAATTCTGTTAATCTAATATTGTCTTTGGCATTTTCTGATCTGCTACCCTTCCAAAGTTACGTCCTACTCCATATTTTAATTTTCTTTTACACCACAAGCTTCTCTGAAGCTTTATTCTTTACTCTAGCCTGTACTGTATATCCTCCTCATTTCAGCTCATTATTGGCAGACATATTTTCAGTTGCTCGTTTGCTCGCCAAGCTGTTGTTCCCAATTGTGCAGACATTTCATTACCATTGTAGGCAACATCATGTGCGACCTCTAATCAAAGCGTTGGTGTTCTGCTCTATTCTGAATTTATACGATCCTCTGGTGTGGTGGGTCTTGTCACTTCCGGTTCTGTTTTTGTTTAGCAGCGGTCTGTATACGGGGTCAATTTCTGTGTGTTTGTTAATGGAGTCCCAATTAAGACCTTAAAGACATATTTTCAGCAATAAATGCCCTCTCCAAAGTTATCTACTTAAACATCATCAGTTCACCACCACCTCTATCAAAAAACCTTTTTAACAAGTTTCGATTCCACTCCTAATGGCTGCTTTTTGGTTCAGTATCTATTTTTTAGTTAAGTTCCTGTGAGGCACCTTAGGGCATTTTTCTATATTAAAGGAACTATATAAATGCAAGTGGTCATTATCCTTTACCCTATACTGTGATTGCATGATAGTTGCTCCGATGGCAATTAGGTCATGTGACAACATCTAAATCACCCAATATAGTACCGGTGTCAATAATCAATTAAAATAAGTTGATAATGTTACAGAAATCAGAATCTTAGACCGATAAGACACAGGAGTCCATTTGGCCCTTTTGTCTCCCTTAGCTCTTTGACGTCTACCCTGGCAAGTGTACACCCCACCTGCTTTCTCCCTTTATGAATCAATCTGTGGGCTGAGTTAGAATCAAATTTCAAAGTTTGGGAACCACTTCTTTCAAGCATTCTAATTGTTTACCGTAGGACAATCTGCATGAAATTCCAAGACAGACTTTGAAACAAACTGTTCACGTTGGTTGATCTAGCAAATTTGCCAGGCATGGATCTCAGTAGATCAAAATTTTAAATGTAAACACACAAATTCACATGTTTAAAAAAATCTGAAGTACACAAAACACAACCAAAACTGTCTCATAAGTGTAGACAAATCAGTGACAACAGGGCATGGTCCAGAAAAATATTTCCTCTGCACCACTGAAAGACCTCCTCAGCAAAATGGTCTCATGATGATTCCAAAACCACACTGCTTCAAGGTCATTATCCACATCAGGGAAAGTATGTACCGCTGTATTCAGCAAATGAACAGGAAACATGAAATCAAATGCATCTTTTCAGATTAACAACAGCTCATGTGTGACATGTCACTAAATGATATTTAAGCAGTCCTTCACAGTTGTAAACATTTACATACTGCCAAAATTTCTCAGTATGACAATAATAATTAAAGAAAATTCACAACAGGTTTCAAAAGACAAGAAAAGAAATAAAAGTTTCCAAAAAAAAATTTAAAAGGCATCTATGAAATAAGACTCTCTTCTTTGGTTGTCAACGTAATGCATGACTATAGATAAGCATTCAGTACCTGTAGATGAGGCCACGCAGCCTCCAGCGTTGGTTCATCCTCTTCAGGATCAAACTCTGCTCCCGTAGGGTTAGAGGACGGTGGTAACGTTCGAAACATGTTCACTGCAAACTGAAAAGGTATTCCAGAGATCAGCAGTGTTTAACATTTGATAAAAAAAAACATTTTGGTACAGTTCAGCTACTGAAAAAGTATTTTAGAAATTCTAATGTCTCATTCTAGTTCAAAACTAAATGGTACTAGCTTGTAACATTAATTTTAAAATTAAAATATTGTTTGTACACAAGCTACAAATGATGCTCCAACAAAGACAAAATTCAGATCAGTGTATTGATAAGTATCTGCCTTATCAAACTATTTTAAGTAAATGAAATTAGGCCATTGAAGAAAACCCAACAAAATTTCTATACTGTTATGCATGTATAAACTAAAGATGTGATATGAGGACCAGAATGTAGATTGCAACAATGTAACATGTTAAGCATTGTTACATCACTTGTGGTTATTAAAAAAATCTCTTATTTTTTAAACACTCCTGACTGGGTAGAACTGTCAACATCTGATATTCGGATTTAATCTTTAGTAGCTAAATATCGTATTTGCAACAGAATACTATTTCTTTACAAACACACAGACTAAAACATACAAAAAGACCCCAAGAAAACAATTTTAATTGTTCTCAAAAGAAACTAATTCTTTACTAGTGCAAGATGCAAAAAAAGTGAACTTCAGTAACCTAAAAGAGGACAAAGTTGGAGATGGGTTATGAAGTTTCTGCATTGAGTAGCCTCAGATCTGGAGCGGCAAAATCTTGAGCATTTCACACTGTATACTCCAAAACCTGTTGCAGTGTGTGTTCTGACGAAAAGTTAAGTGCTCTCAAAAGGTGGTGGTTATCCTGTAAATTGCAGTTTTCACTGATGCAGGGAGAGCAAACCTCAGTGTCTTACAAGAAGAATCCACAGAGGGTCAATGGATCGAGGTGGTTTGCTGAAGGCATGAGGCAACTCAAAGCGTTTATCTACAGGCTCCTGGAGGGACAGCAAGACATACAGAACAGATGACAATGTTGTCTGAACTACACCACAGCTGCCTTAATTCATCATAAAGACTATTACATAGTACTTCCAATAACATCACCCAACCCTGACCCTGCCTCATTACATCTCTGCTGATGAAACCTTCATCCAGGTCTGTTACTGCTAGACTTAATTTTTCAGTGCACATCTGGCCTTTAAATATTCCTGCCGAAAATATGACAACATCCAAAACTCTAAGGCCTATCACCCAGATTGTCTTAAGTTACACTCAACCATCAATCTTGAGCTCATTGACTTACATTGAGAAACTGTTTAGCCAGGCCCAATATTAAAATTCTCATTTTTTTCCCAATTATCATTATTTCTATCTAATCACAAATCGCTAATTTTGCACTTCTCCATTTCTTGACACCTTGTATTTTAATCATTCTCCCACTGGTGGCAAGCATTCACTTGGCATGCCCTAGGATTTGGAAATCTCTCTACACCTCCCCATTCTCCATAAGATAATCCTTAAAACCTACCTTTTTGACCAAGCAAATGCATGCGTGTCTCTGTCATATTTTTGCATTGTAATGCATGAAGTGCTAAGGGATGTTATATTATTTTAATACCTTCATATGAGGACCCACTGTTGTAAAAATTTTAAAAACTGTGTGATATGTCCAAAATCATAGACATTTACAGTACAAAAAGTTAGTCAATTGTATCTGTACCAGCTCTTAGCTGAGTAATCCAAAACTATTCAGCCTAACTTTAAAACAGCAATGATTTACATGAATTAAAAGAATTCAAAGTAATGATAAAAATATTCAATATTTAATTTATATTGTGATTTCATTCTCTTTATATGCACAATAGATGCCAAATAGAATAGCTTGGTTTTTATGTTTTGATTCTGAAATTGCAAAGTTTTTTTTAAGAGCTATTACGGATATTGGATGGATGCCAAATAAAACTGAATTTTGACAGTGGTGATGGAAACTTTGATAAAACCACAATGTGAATTTTATAGTTTGCCAATCAATTGCTTAATGTGCACTACAATCCATTTTGGCTTGATTTAAATCAACGTAGTACTGTATAATTGGAGGCATATGCAACAAACTTTACTCTTTGAAGATTTAGATGAAAGGCATAACTTCAAAGCCATTTTGATAGATTAAAAACTCCGAATTATTCAAATTTTGACAGGTGACCTATTGATTCTTTCCCTGCAGAATAGTTTCCCAATTGAACCCTAAACCCATTTGCTCCAATAAATCTAAAAGACATGTGTCTCTTGAATCAATTTGTCTTTTGTTTCATTATTAAGTAAAAATATAATTTTAGCTCCCAAGTTTCTACATTTAACACATACCCCTGCTAATGAAATCAGGTCTTAATTGTGATTACCTACCCATTACAATTTGACGGCTTTCATCATCTAACAAGATTTCCCTACCAAATACATTTTTCTCTCAAAATTCTGCTTTCTAAAGGGACAAGACCCTCTTTTCAGTGTTTTAATCACTTAATTGCAACCATCCTTTCGCTGTTACTTTCTAGAATGACGTCAGTAGGAAATTGAACAATACTACCACATATTTAATTCCAGGTCACTCAAAGACTTGAAAGCACTCCTTCCATGAGGCAATTCACACGCACTTCAATCCAATATAATATTCACTGTTTGTTGCAGTGTCCTCTGCACTGAGCAGACCAAAACAGATTAAATAATTACTTCACTGAACGTAGCTGTCTTACCAGCATGTGTAGTCCAAAACTGTGCCTTTGCATTCCCACATGGACTGTCCTCAATCTCTTATATTATTTCAATGAAACTCAAAACACACCTCAGAAATACCTGAACAATGTTATTTCAAGGAGTTGGATTATTGCTCTTGCAGCTAAAGGGATCAAGGATAATGGGGGAAAAGTGGGAAGAGGCTATTGAATTGGATGATCAACCATGATCATAATGAATGGCATAGCAGGCTTGAATGGCTAAAGGGCCTATGCCTACTCCTATTTTCTACATTTCCAACTTCAAATCTTAGCCAAATTCTCTGTTGTGATTCTTGCGATGTAGAACCTATGTACAAGGGAGGAGTGACACATTTAAACTGCAGACTCTAAAGTCAGAGCAGCACAGCCAAAAGTAAAAACCAAAATATGGGCCTGCCTTAACACATTATGGAGCTGGAGGAAGACAGCAGGCCAGGCAGCATCAGAGGAGCAGGAAAGTTAATGTTTCGGATCAGGACTCTTTTTCATTTCTGTAGAAGGGTCCTGACCCGAAATGTCACCTTTCCTGCTCCTCTGATGCTGCCTGGCCTGCTGTGTTATGTCTGACTCCAGCATCTGCAGCTCTTGCTATCTCTAATATGGGCCTGCCTTTCTCTTAAGAATACATTGAATAATATTTTTTCATGTTTTTTGGTAGGTATATTTCCAATGACACTCTCTCCATTCATTGACACAGTTATTCTTTCTTAATCACAGTACCACACATTATCCTTGGACTACTAAGCAGCTTGCAAGTCATTAACCCACCACTTCCTTCCTGTGATTGCTCGATCGGCTATCCATAACTGAAACACTTGCATAACTTCTAGTCTTCAGTTTTTGTAAAAGGTAAACACCTGAAATGCCATAATCCATCTTTTTACTTTACAGATCTGTAACTTGCTCTTTTAATTCCAATACAAGAGTGCACACTGAACATATTGGCATTGAGCTCCAGGTCTTACAATTTACAATGCTGCCTACTTTTGAGTCTTATTTTTTTTAAAAAAATGAAGCTTCTACTAAATAGGTGAAGAAATTAAGATTTCGAGTTTATTATTAATTATGTTATATCATCTTCATGCTGTTTCGTTAATGTTTTTGGTCGAAATACAGTCATAAAATTATTTTATCACCTTTGCTACGAACAGATATTGGAAGATTTCATGCCTTGTCTTCTTTACAATGCTAGCTTACATTGATACCTGTGGTAAGTAGCTGCAAAATGTGAGGTCTAATTGGAGTTATGATTAAATGATTAATCTGCATCTTTAAGAATGATCTATATTTTATTTTGTGATAAATGACTGGATTACCACTTAAAATAACAAGACTTTTTTCATCACATGACAACATATGTTGCCTTAAATGCTCTGCTCCCCTCATCTACTCTAGCCTGTCTCTAGCACTCGCACTAAATTTTCTTCTTTCTCCCCCCACTTACGGGCAGATCTTGATACACAGCAGCAAATTCCGGAACCACACATGCATCTTAGAAGAATACTGCCCGTCTTCGTCTGAAATTGTCACACCCTCTTCTTTCAGGTCTAATCCTGACTTTGTAAACAAATCTGCTAACAAAGGTGGTAACATTGTCATTTGGCACACTGACCTCTACCTTGCAGAAACTGAGTGCCGACTGTCAGACCCCACTTATCTTCACTGTACCACCCCAACACTGAACATCAAGCTATCGTTTCTATTACGTCATTTTACCTCATCTCCTCTGGGAGATCTCCTAACCCCAAAATCATCATCATCTTCCCAAAATCCACAAACATGATTGCTCTGACAGATATATCTTTCCAGCCTGCTCCTGCCTTATTGAACTTACGTTTTCCCCCCCATCTTGTCTCTACCGTTTCCACCCCCCTGCTCTATTATCTAATCTCTTTCCATCTATACATGATTCCTGACACTTTATGTCAGCTCCACAATTTCCGACTTCTTGCCTCCAGCTGCCTCCCCTCCACCATGGATGGCATTTCCTCTACATGTCTATCATCTATTAGGATTGTCTGCGAGATCTCAGTTTCTACGTGGAAAGGAGGTCAGAACAGTCCCCATTTACTATCACCCTCCCCTGCCTGGCTGCACTCATTCTCAGTTTAAATAATTTCTCTTTTTACTCATCTCACTTTCTCCAAGTTAAAAGAGTACCTCCTCGAGTCTCAGTTATGTATGTTCCTTTGTGGGGATCCTCTCACAACCTTTTCTCTAGTACGTGATGACTGCTTTCATCCGAAATTGGAAAAATTAATCAATTTTGCTTCCAATTTCTAGCTTTCTCTCACCTTCTCCTGGACAATCTTTGACTCTTCCCTTCCTTGACATCTCTTGTTTTATTTCTGGGGACAGATTGTCCACTCATACCCACTACAAATGCACCAACTCTCACAGTCACCTTAATTACATTTCCTCACCATCACTCCTTTAAGCCGCATAGTTGCACAGCTACTCAGAGGTTCCGCACATGCCAATTCGTATGCCAACACATTGACTTCAGATTCTGGAAGCTCCTACCGCACGCAAACCTCAAGGATCCATTTGGGGGGGACAGGGTGGAGTGAAATTACAGGGAGCCTATTCCTCACCTTTAGCAGTGTCCAATTCATTTCCCATACTTCTGCCCTCATCTCTTGCCCCCATTGAGAACAATAGTGTTCTTCTTACAGTCCACATTTTCCACACCACCACCGTCTACATTCAAGGACCACCTCAATCATTTCTGCCACCTCACTCAGGCTACCACCACGACATATCCTCCCCTCCTATGCTGATATGCTGCAGGGACAATTCTCTCCATGACACCTTGTCCTCTATCCCTCCTAACACCTCTTTAACCCTCCTATGCAAATCGCTGAACGTGTAACAGTTTGATCATTTTCTTCTCCCTCTTCTCTATCCAAGGCCCCTAACACACTTCGCGGTGACGCAGTGATTTCCTTGTACTTTTTATATTCATTTGCAGGATGAGGGCATCACCAGCCAGGCTAGCATTTATTACCCATCACTAATTGTCTAGAGGGCAGTTAAGAATCAACCGCACTGCTGAGAGTCTGGAGTCACATGTACGCCAGACCAGGGCAGGATGGCAGTTTCCTTCCCTAAAGGGTTAGTGAACCAGATGGATCTTTCCTGAAAAATCAATGGATTAGTGGTCAACATTAGACAGGAAACTGCCATCCTGCCCTGGTCTGGTGTACACGTGACTCCTGGCTCTCAGCAGTGTGGTTGATTCTTAGCTGCCCTCTGGGCAATTAGTGATGGGTAATAAATGCTAGCCTGGCTGGTGATGGCCTCATCCTGCAAATGAATATAAAGAGTACAAGGAAATCACTGAATTCAAATTCCACCATCTGCTGTGGTGGGATTCGAACCTGCATCCCCAGACCACTATCTGGGTCTCTGAATTAACAGTCTGGCTACACTCAATGCAGCCTCCTCTACACCATAGGAAGACCAATACAGAATGGGTGACAGTTTCGTGGTACACCTCTGCTTTGTCTATGAGAAAGACCTCGACCTTCCAGTTGCTTGCCATTTTCATAAATTACTTCATTACAGGGTAACATTTGTGCTCAAGGGCTGCTGCAGTGTTCCACTGAAGTCCAATGCAAATTGGAGAAACAGCACATCATTTTCCAATTAGGCACTTCAGAGTTCAACAACTTTAGGTCACAATCTCTGTCCTCCATTTTAACAACAATCTCTTTTCTGCAGCCATTAGCACACTCCATTGCCTATTGACCTTGGGCACCCTTACCAACTGTACCATTTGCTATTTGATCCCCCTTTTCTACTTTTCCAGCTATCTTCAATTCTGAAGAGTCACATTAGACTTGAAACATGGTTCTCTCTCTACAGTTGCTGTCAGGCCTTCTGAATTGCTTTTTTCTCCTATTCATTTGTGGGATGTGGGCATCACTGGCTGGGCAGCATTTCTAGCCCATCCCTCATCCCTCCAGCACTTATTTCTATTTATGATTCAGTATGCATGCGTGAACATTTACAAAGCCATTAATTTGGAGTACGGTGTATAGTTCTGCAGGAATATTATTCAAATCCCAAATTGACAAGTTCAACTTTAGTGGTGCCAGTGTGACAAATTTCATTTGGAGTATTTTTACTTTTTCCATTGGCAGCCAAATTAAAGTAATTTTTACAGACATAAATCGATAAAATCTACATGTTCACTCGCTATCAAATGTTAACTAGTTATCCCTGGTCAAGGATAGTACAGTAATTATGCCGACAAATTACTTACCACATGTACTACTTCTGGGTAAATAGGTTCTGTGATAACGTTGCGGTTGTGTGTGATATATTCCACCATTTCGCTCAAAGCAGCCCTTTTCACTTCCTTCCATTTCAAATCACTAAGTGGATCAGCAATAAAGTCAAAAAGGACACAACACTGACGCAGTTTTTGAATAAAAAGCTTTTCTTGTTCAGGTGCAGGAACATCTGCAAATACAAGAAAAAAGGTCACATTTGTTTCTTAAAAGACTGCTCAGAGTCAAAGCCTGAAAGTTATCTTTGTTTTAAAGTGGTTAAAAGATGAAAACAATCTTTATGCTGAACGTATTCAGATCCGGACTAACACAGCAAGCACATATAGTCTACGCTATGAATGTCACAGTTACCAATATTACACAAGGGAATGTAACAGTTACAGAGAAACAGGATTCAGTTACACAAAATTTCAAATTTATGCAGCAACAGTACAACTGGCAACTACTAACAGCCTATGTTAAAAGCAGGACAAATCTAATCGATCTAATTACTCATCCACCAGCCAACTCTAAGTGATGGAAGGTGTTGTGACAATGTTATCAAGTAACCCTAAGCAATAAAATGCTCAGTTTCAATTCTACCAGGCTACTCAGCTCATAACTTCAACAAATGTTTCATCCAAACTTGGAAGAGAGCACTCAACTGAAGAGGGACGGAGATCATGGCACCAAGATAAAATTTACATGAGCATGGTATTAAGGAACCTTAGCAAAATGGAAGTCAATGGAAAATCATAGGAAATGCTCTTCACTGATTGGAATCATAGCTGGCACGCAGGAAGTAGGTGAATCGTGAAGATCAATCACCTCAAGTTATAAAAATATTACTGCAGTGTTCCTCAGAGTATGCCCTTGGCCCAAACATCTTCAGCTGCTTCAAAAATAACCACTCTCCTAACATTAAGTTAAAAGTTGGAATGTTTGCTAGCCAGTGCATAACAGTCAGCACCATTTCTAACTCCGCTGACAGTGAAGCAGTTAATTGTTGTACATGGCTAAGTCTGGACAACATCCAGGTTTGGGCTGTAACATTCATGCCTTCTAAGGGCTGGGCAATGGCCATTTCCAACAAGAGAGAATCTAACAGTGTCCCCTTGCCATTCAATGACATTAACACTGTTCAATTTCCCCAGAATCAACATCCTAGGGGTTACCGTTGACTAGAAACTGAACAGGAACATCCCTATAAAATTGTGACTACAAGAGCAGGTCAAAGGCTGGGAATTCTACAGTAAATAACCACATCTCCTGACTCCCCAAAAGCCTGCGCTCTATATACAAGACAGACGCTCCTACCTATTTGAATCAGTTTGGCTTCAACACTGAAGGTCAACTCCATGCAGGACAAAGCAGCTTGCTTGATTGGTACCCTATTCGCCAATTAAGCGTTCACTCCTTTCACTATACACCAGCCCACAGTGGCAGTAATGTTCATCAGCTACAAGATGTACTGTAACAATTCACAAAGACTCTTTTGAAAGCAGCTTCCAAGCCCATGATCTCGGGCACCTAGAGGGACAAGGGCAGTCAGTGCACGCCAAATTACCACGTGCAGTTGCGTGCCTGCATCTCCCCACCCCCAGCTGCTAAAACCACACACCATCCTGATCCAAAACAATACCACTGTCCCTGGATCACAATTCTGCAACTCCCTAACTGCAGTCCGGGCAATGAGACAAAAACACTTTCTCAAGGGCAATTAGAGATGGGTAACAAATGATAGCCTAGCCAGCAACCTTGTCCTATAAAAAAAAAAGCAACATAGCTACCATCCATTACTTGCTAAGAAAAAAAAAGTTTGCATTTCAAAAACTGGTCAGTTTTACATAATAACCCATTCTACAGCTACATGCATTATTTAGACAGAATTTCAAAACCATAGCATGCATTCAAACCTGCTCTAATAAAACTGTAAGTTCATAAAAACACACGCTTACATGTGGGAAAATAAAGTGTCAATTTTGAAATGCATATAGTTTGAACAAACACATGAATAAAAAAGAACTGACGAGTGGCAAATTTAGACCTCAAACTTTTGCTCTGGGTTAGGGCTGTATAAAAGCTAAAGCTGCGCACCTGTACTAGCAACTACAAATCCACAAATGCAGTTTTCATCAAATGGTGATGCAGAAGTAAGCATATTTAAGTCAGTGTAGCTACTGAGGGAAACAGTAACAGTGCTCCACAGAGTAAGTGAGGTACTGTTGCATTCTTCATCAGCAGTGACTTACGCTTGAGCCACAAATCATGCACCTTCAGAATACAGCCCCATAACCTGTTGGATTGCTTAGAACAGGATGTAGGCAGTCAGTAAACAAAATATCCATGTTTCATTGGGAAAATTTGAGCTTATGAGTAGGAGTATATTATGTCATGGCCGAAGAAAGACAGGTTGAGGCATATGGTAAGTATATACATAATTTTTGGGGCTGTAAGAAAAGGTTTGACTTTTATACCACAATCTACAGTGTGCACTTTCACTCCAGTGACTGTACAGCCTTGCTCCAGAGGAAAATGTTTTTGAGTCTATTATATCAAACCTTAGTTTAAAGATATTGATTATACTACTTAATGTTCTATACTTGAAAGAGCATAAGTCAAGATCAGGCAACCTGCCCTCACTTTGACCCTCAAGCTCAAACTCTGGTGAAATAGGACTGCACCTCTGAGGATGAACACATTTCTCCTGAGGTTTGGGACTGAATAGGGATACTGTACTTCAACTGAAGTTTCACCAAGATCCTGTAGAAATGAGGCACCACATCCTCACTTTTGTACACCAACTCTCAAGAGCAAGATACCATTAAGAGATCTGTATAAATGGACCCCAAAATTCCAACTGTTCTTTTACGTCTCTCTGAAATAGTCTGATTTAATCTTCTTGGATCTGGAAGTAGCGACTCCACACTGAACTTGAATGGCCACTGATTTGTCCACTTAGTGTATTCAAGTATCTTTGTAGCTTCTTTCTATACACTACTTTCCACACCCTCTAATATATACAATTCCTTATAGTTTCATTCAAGAACAGAACCCTTAGGAATATGACTGGTTATGCCCTGCAAATCAGAATGCATTCTCTTTATCAGAGATAGTAGAAACTGCAGATGCTGGAAAATCTGAGATAACAAGGTGTAGAGCTGGATGAACACAGCAGGCCAAGCAGCATCAGAGGAGCAGGAAGGCTGACGTTTTGGGCCTAGAGTCTAGGCTTTAATTTTCAAGAGTTCTGTGGTATACATAGCTATACAGTGTGTTCATTTAGATACCCTTTCATTTTTAATAATCAAGGGACTTCATTAAACTTGTCTTCTGAAAATCTACATAGGCAACACTCATGCCAAAGACCTCCTCAAAAAATTCCAACTAAGCGAGCCAGACTTGGACTACTCTTCGCAGTTTCAAATCAACTTGGTCAATTCAATCTAAAATTGTTGGAAATTGCACCTCTTTAGGCTATTACAGAAACCATTTTCATTTCCTCAATGGTGTTGTACCCCTGCAGATGATCCTTTTCCAGGCTCAAATTCCCATGTCTCACCAATCTTCTAATGAATTAAGAGTGCTAACAATAGAAACCAGCATCTTAGGTCCACTTTGTGCTGCTTGTAAGTTCCGTGATAAACAAAAGTGAACAATGTACTCAAGATGCAGTCTGCACAGACCACCATACAGTCAAGCATAACTTTCTTGCACTCGCATTCCACAGTTTCAGCCAGGGGATTCAACCACCTCTTAGTTTTGGTGATTAGCATTTTGAATTGGTTTGACATGTTTAGCATTGACTACTAAAACTCTTGCACTTTCAGCTTCACTTTCGTGGAGTAAACAGTTTTCATGGAATAAATTAATCACAACCTGGAGCCAAATACTTGAATTAACCTTTGCTTTTTAAAGAGATCTATGGTGTAAATAGCTAGTCAATTAATCAATTTTTAAAATGGAGGGGAATAATACACAATGCATTGTTCTGTTGCCAAGATGAAGAAGCTCTCTCTCTTTCAGGGAACAAAGTCCAATTGTTAAACAGATAACAGTCCAGACCACAGTCCAAGTCTCATTGTGATTTGGAGGAAACTCTTAGAAAAATGTTCAACTCATTCCAAACTCAGGTTAGTGCACCCACCATTCTGTGAATGTTACAAATGATAGTCAGCAAGCAACATCTGGAGTACAAAATGCATACAGGATGATGTTGTTTTAGCCATTAAAAAGTGTCTTAGATTGCATATTTTTCCCCCACACAAAGTGACAAAGGTATCAATAAGATTATATTTCTTCATGTTTGCTGTGACACTGTTGGAAGCTATTTTGTGATTTTAGTCAGAGACAGTAAATTTCAGAAGTAATTTTAAAATGCATTTGTTGCAGTATTTAATAAAAGGCAAACAATGAGGAAATTAGCAAGAGGTCTTCATCGAAGCAAACTATTCAGCATGTGAAAACAAACCAAATTTGTTCTTATGCGCGTTGTTGTGATAGTAAAACCTTCTACCAGCTAAACAATAGCTTTCATTCCTTAAAATAGCCATGTCATTTAATATTCTAAGATAATCACAGCGTATTTAAAATACAAGGGTAAAATATTCGGAAAATTACTGGAGACTAATATTCGTTATCTACTTTTTTTCATTGAAAATTCATCACCATAGGACGGGCAGCAGAAACATCTGGTGGATTGTCACCTTTTCTAGTAAACTAAAAGGTATGCAATTGTACATTGTGAATGCCTCCTAAACAAACCAATTAGCTGTCTAGAAGAAAAAAATCTGCAACTTACAGAAGCCTTTCATGTTTTGGTAGCATATTGTTATGCTTCTGGAAGATCACTTGAAAAGAATTCAAATTCTACATGTAGCCTATCAAGACTGCACAGAACCTTGAACTGATTGTCTGGTTACATTCAAGGCAACACTGACCAAACTACAGTCGATTCTGCTATAACTTGTGTTCTGGCAATGCAAATTGGCTATAACGCGGCTGATGAATAGGGGAAAGCTATTTCTAAAACGCAATCTTGTGTTGGCTGTAACGTGATTCCATTGTTGCGTGGAGGAGTACGCGTTGACATCACGATTGTTTCGCAAAATTTGTCCTGAGCATGCACAATTTAGTACTGAAAGAGGGTCTGTGCCAGCATCACATGATCATTTCACGGGCTTTCACGCACAACCTTGAAAGGTTACCTTAAGTCTACGCTAAGCATCTAGGCCAAGCAAAAGAAATTGGATGATCCAGCAGAGTTTATGCTATCTCTTTGACTAAGTTATTAATCATTTCACTCATTATCTCCTCGAGTGGTTCAATGCTGTATTTTGGTTTGTAATGCTCCTGGAAAACTCCTTGGGATGTTTTATGACAAATAGGTTTAAACGCTATACTGCATTGTTTGATTTAAAAAAAATACATTCAACAGTTAAAAAACATTTTCCTGATATTGTAGGTTTAATGAAAAGATGTACAAAAAATGCAAATTTTGTTATTTACAAGACGGCAGATACCATCCTGAAATGACCAGGTTTCTAAAATAAGTCATTTTGATACCACCTTATTCACATAAATCCATTGTTTTCCTTCTTTGCATTTGTATCCGAAGAATGTATCAGGTAGGCAATAGGAAGTTATCATATTGCCTAAATTATAATCTGGATCATGGCGTAATTTTTAAAATGTTATTCAAGATACTTAAACAATATTTTTACTGTAGCATTAGCTCTTTGCTAGTGCAAGCCAAAAATAATCCCACTGCTCTGAATCTTACTCTGCTTAAACTAGTAATCAATCATTCAACAATCCTAAATAAAGAAATCCCTCAATTTTTCTTCTATGACAATTTTAAATTGTTAAACCCTTATCTCTGCTCCAGTCTCAGTACTTTCTTTCTCCTCAAAACAAAAGCTGGATAAATGTCTTTCAGCAAATTATCAGAACATTCAATTAATGGGCAAAGTGATAGAAAGTGTCAGCGACTACTACTGAACTGCACTTACTCACCAATAACCTGCTTACTAATGCTCAAATCAGGGTTCGGCTAGGACTAGTTGTTCCAGACCTCATGAGTTTTGAGCAAAAGAGGTGAATTCCAGGGGTAAGGTGAAAGAAACAAAGGTAGCATGACCAAGGACATAACTGGCATAATAGTGATGATAACAGGAAGGTCTCAGTCCCAAAGCCTTTTCAGTATTTGAAAGGATACAACTGAAGAGCAATACTGTCCACTGGAGACCGTTGCAGGAGACTGTCACGTTAACACTCAAGATCAACATATCCAGGGAACAAAAAAGCAGTCTGCTTGACTGATACCCAGACACTCAAACATTCACTCTCTCCAGTTCTTCAACTGCTTCTACAAAATTCATAATCTCTATGTCCTTAAAGAACAAAGACAACATGCGTGTGGGTATACAACAAACATGCAAGTTTCTCACTGTGACATGCCATTCTGACTTAGAAATACACCACTCAGTCTCTTACGATTAACAGGTTAAAATCCTGCATTTCTCTACTCAGCAGCACTGTGGCCACTTCAATGAAATGCAGACTGGAGCAATTCAAGGCAGCTGTTCACACTTTCCAAGGCAAGAAATGCCGTCCTTGCCAGCAACACCCACAATGTCACAAATGAATGAGAAACAATTTCCCATCTTGGTGAACCTATGGTATTAATGTTTCTTTAGTAAGGCTTCTAAAACTGCAATCTGCATTGTAAATGTAATCTAATAGTTGCTTTATAGTTATGTTCTTGTATATTAAACCCAGAATTCTATGAAATTTACTTTGTACTTAGATATGATGTACACAGACCCATTTTTTCTACACATAACACCCTTCAGACTCTTATCCATTGAGCTTCCTCCCTGAAAATGCATCATCATACCTTCCCAGAAATCAATCCTCCACTACTCTATCCTGGCAAATGATCATCCAATAACTCTTCTCCAAAATCATGAAAAAGGATATCATCTATGCCCAATTTTCCTACAATTCAATGTTTGAATCTCTCCAATTAGAATTCCACCTTGCCAAAGAAGTGAAACTGTCTTAAATAAACAAAAAAAGTCAAATTACATTCTCTTTTCACAGAAAAAAAATTCCCCAAACTTCCAGCAGTGATTTAACAGTTGATCATGTTATCTCGTTTAACATCTCTCCTTTGTCCTGCACAACATTTTGCAGCTTTGGGCCATCAAAATCAGATGCAGTTTTCTATATCCACAGCAGCCAAGAATGGAGTACAAACTTCAGAGCTTTGCCAACAGAGGTCCACTTTTCCATATATCTTTTGGACTAGTCATATTTGATGCTGTCTGAATAAATGTGCAGAGTCGGTTCCATGGATACTCGGAGACAGATTCTGAACGAGGCCGCATACCTACAATTCAGTGTCTGACCAGAGATGTCACCTTTTGTATCTCTGTCTGATTGAAGTTTGGAAAGTCAGGCAGACACTGATAAAACCTTTAATTATCTTGGGTCAGCAACTTGAAACAGATTCTGGAATTTGCATCTTAATCAATCAAAATTTGCACCTCCTTTCTAACATTCTCCATCAACCATTTTATGTTTATTCACTCCACTCACCAGTTGTACAATGCTTTGATCTCTCTGCCTATAAACTGTGTGTGCGTGTGCATTCCCTCACTGCACCCGATGAAGAAGCGGCACTCTGAAAACTTGTGATTTCAAATAAACCTGTTGGACTGTAACTTGGAGTTCTGTGATTTTTGTCTCTGTCCGCCCCATGAGTCTACTTTTGATCATCAGTAAAGTGATGGAAAGGGTCATCAACAGTGCTATCAAGCAGCACCTGCTCAGTCAGTGACGCCCAGTTTGGGTTCCACCAGGGCCACTCAACTCCTGACCTCATTACAGTCTTG
>NC_063339.1:33089785-33114785 GCF_021869965.1 Rhincodon typus | reverse complement strand
GATGGAGATGCCCAGCGTGATAGTGCGAGTGACAGGAATAACTTGTCAAACATCCTCAGTAAGACATGCCAGTGGATGAACCATCTTGGCCTCATTCTTAGGTCCCTAGCATCATAGATGCCAGACCTTATCTAATTTGCTTCACTTCACATGACATCAAGAGACTGCTAAATATTGGATACAGCAAAGGCTGTGGACTTCGACAACATTCACGATGTTGTGCAAAGATGTGCTCCAAAACTCCACTCTCTGCAAGAGGACTTTTCTTATTGTCTAATCAACCTGTTCAGAGAAGTTACCACACACATCTGGAGCAGGTGGGACTTGCAACCGGGGCTCATGGTCTTGTGATAGCGACACTATTCATGTGCCATGAAAACCCTAAACAGAATAGTGTCCTAGATCTAACTATCTTTAGTTGCTTCATCAATGATCTTCCCTGCGTCACAAGGTCATAAAAGGGCATGTTCACTGATGATTGCACAATGTTCAGCACCGTTTGTTACCGTGCCACACAAGTGTCAGGCAAAGTACGGGTGAAACAATGGCTGTTTATTTGACTTGCCAACATAAAGTGCTTCAATTCTACAAATGGACTCTGCATTTCTGGTGACAAGTACCATTTTTATGCCTGCATGATATGAGCAAGGTTTGACGAACATAAAGATGAAAAGGCATGGTGAAGACTACTAAGCTGCTGAAAGTTGGTGAGGAAGAATTCTGGGCAATGCAGCATTCTCAGCCATTCATTTTCCTTGATTTAGCAGGAAGCACTTCTTAAGAGAGATAGGTTGCTACAGGACACCTGACTCTTATTTGGATTATTGGCATCCATTTGAAAAGGCAATGTATCCAAGTTATTTTGACAAGAGACAGCAATGGAAGAAGCTACATCTCCTAAGTTGGGAGAAAGAGGTGAAGCAGCTGCAAGAGAAAGTGACTGATAATCCTAAGAGTGAGACTCTATCAAAAGTTGATGTTTACACCTTTTCAAAATGATTCTGTAAATATTATGAAATCTAATAAATAGCTGAAACTAAAAAAAAGGCTATCATTGCAGCTCAATGACATGCAGAGCAAAACAGCCACTTGAATGCCACTTCATTGAACACCTTAAACACTCACCACCTTATCAATGCACAGTGGCAGTAGTGTGTATCATCTGCACAATGTGGCTGCAATATTTCGCCAAGAATCTTACAACAGTGCCATTCAAACCCATGACCTCTACCACACAGAAGGACAAGTACAGCAGTCACAAGGGAACATCATCATCTGTGGATTTCCTTCCAAGTCACGCACCATCCTGATCTGTCTTTACATTACTATTCCTTCACTGTCGCTGGATCAAGATTCTGTAATTCACTTCCTAACAGCATTGTGGCTGTACATACAGTACACATAATAATTGAAGAAGACAGCTTAACACCACCTCCTGAAAGCTAATTAGGGACGAGCAACAAATTCTTGTCTAGCTAACAGTACCAACATCCCAAAATTGAATAATAACAAAAGAATGAGCTGCACATCTTGTCAAGCTGTTCCAATACAATAAGACTGATGACATGCACCAACAATGTGGAAAGTGGCTCAGGGATGTCCAGCTGACAAAAAAAGTGGGACAAATTTCATTTGCCCAATTACCACCCTATCAGTCTTCTTGCATTCTGCCAGGGCTACTTGGCCTCAGACCTCACTACAGTACGTGAATAAAAGGATTGAACTCCAGAAGTGAGGTGAGGATGAAAGATAGAGGCAGATGGCTTGACATGCACTGTGAAACTAGACTTACTAAGTTGTTGTGGTGAATATTATAGGTGGTATAGCTCAACAACTATATATGATTCTGCCTTGGAGAGACCTAGTTCAGAGATATCTCCTGTTTGTCTGGCCATCAGGCATGCACTCACTGTCCATAACTTTCCAAATATCACAATTGCGACATATAACCCATGTTGTTATTGCTAATATTGATTTGTTAGTTGGTAATGTATATCTCAAACTAATAGAATCACTTGAGGTCAATTCTTGATTTGTTGATGAATTTATTTGATTTCAAGTGGATTAGTAATTAATTACTGATTATTTATTAAAATTATTTAATACTATATGGATCTCTGTAATGTTGGTTATCTCAAATTGGTCTATTTTATTCCATTAAATTTATTTGGTTATTTAGCCTCAAAAATCAAGTTTTAAACCTAAAGGATTCATTTCAAACTAATCAATCAGTTTCACTTTTTTTATTAGCAAAGAATAAAGACAATTTTGCATGGTTATAAACATCACCATTTTTAAAAATACTAACAAACTAAACCAAACCCGTTGCCTTCACATTGGATTTTATGTAAATACTTTAATTATTCTTAAATTATTCAACATGGCACATCCTGTTTGCTGACCTTTAGAATGATAGTCCTAATGACACAATGTAAAATGTGTTAGCTTCTAGCATATTTTAATAATACAAAGAAATTAATGCTGAATTCAAAAGGAAAGGCAAATATCTATTACTAAAGATTGCTCGAAGAAGCTTGATTTCCACTTCTGTGTCAAATACTTATTTTCTCTCCAATTGTCAACAATTTCTATTACACCAAAATTTTCCCAATGATCAATGTTCCTTTGGAATCTGGTGAAGCTTTTATAATGTCTTTCTGACATTCTTGGTCAGAATATAAAAAAAGCTTGTCATTTCCATTAATTTCACACATTTTCCTCTACATTAAAAGCTTCCTTGCCACAATTTATTTGTTGACATGCTAATAGTCAGTATTTTTCTTAAGTTTGTTTGCTTTTTCATTTTAACTTCTAATTGCACCACCTTAAAATGCATTTTCTCCTCCTGACATTTTATGAACCATAGCTGATGCTTCCATGATGTCAAAAAGTTATTGCCTTATTTCTTTCCCTCATCTTATAGTATTCAGGCTCTTAAAGTCCAAACTGGCTTTACCTAACATTGCTTTCTAATGTATAATTTTAAAGCTGTACAGTGACTGCACTATGGGCTTCCGCTCTTCACCTTTGTGTCTTAATTTAAAGAATCGGTTTACTCTCAGTAATACTCACAGGTTGCAGAGACGATCAAAATTCCATCATGGGAAGTGTAGATCATTAATGTATACTTTTATGCAGCTTATAGCACTGGTTACTGCAGCTGGTCTCCTTTCAGATATAATCATATTTATTGACACTAAGTAAATATTATATAAACACACCACTGTTTCATTAAACATTATAAGTTTATTGAAAAAGAGAGGTTTTTTTGGCACAGTTATAATCTTTCTCGTCAGTAAATGCAATACATGATCTACCCACTATATGGCACCACTAGAGCAGTGAAACTTGCACAACATTTTACTGCACAAGCCATACTTACATTTTTGTGAGCTTATCAGTTAAAACTACAGAAAAATACATTTTATTGTAACTTTTAACAAATCTTTTCAGTCCCATGCTGCTTTTTACAGATCATCTCTGGAAAACTGCTTCTGAATAGCTTTCCAGTACATATTTTCCTGAGTTCAGGTGAAACTGTATAAATACAACTTGGGGGCAGGATGGCAGCTTGATATCCTTTGCCTCTGGATTCTGAATTCAATCCTAGGTTAATCTAATTGTATAATGGTCTCATTTCTTTCTGGTAGCTACATACGACCACAGAATGTTGCAATGTTGAAACAGACCATTCAATAATTCCTTACCAATATTTTCCTCCACCTAAACCATCTAATCTCACCACATTCTTTTGTTTATTTTTCATATTTTATATTTAATTTTATATAAGATCCTGAATGGTCTTGTCGAGGTGGCCATGAGATGGATATTTCTTCTAATGGGTGAGTCCAGAACTAAGGGACACTGTTTTAAAATTAGGGATAGGGCAAAGATTAGTTATTTTTTTCTCAGTGGGAGTGGGGTTGTACAACTTCAGAATTCTCTGCTTCAGAAGGTGGCGGAGGTAGGGTAATTGAATATTTTTAACCAGGGAAGTAAATAGATTCTTGTTAGGCAAGGGAATCAAAGTTTATTAGGAGTACATGGGAATTTGAAATACAAACATAAGAGCAATGAATTTATTGAATAGCAGAGCAGGCTCGAGGGCCCAATGGCCTACATCAGGTTTAACTGCTATGCTCATGTGTAGAATTTTTATGCATGTTTGCAAAGTTCTTAACTCTGGCAATGTATCTCATCCACTTTAACCACCCAAAAAGAAGTTGGAGGCTGTGCACTCATAATTTTCCCAATGCTCACTCATGGAATTTTTCTTGTTTTTTTTCACGTGGAGTGACAATCACTGGCAAGGCCAGCATTACTGCCTAATTCTAATTGCTTGAGAAGGTTAGTGAGCCACTTTCTTGAACACCTGTAGTCCTTATGTTATAGTACTCTTACAGAGTGATGGCCTGGAGGTGTTATCGCTAGGCTATTAATCCAGAAACTCTTGTAATATTCTGGGGACCTGGGTTTGAATCCCGCTGGAGCAGATGGTGGAATTTGAATTCAATAAATATCTGGAATTATGAGTCTCATGATGATCAAGAAACATTGTCAGGAAAAACCCATCTGGTTCACTAATGTCCTTTAGAGAAGGAAACTACCATCTTGCCTGGTCTGGCCTACATGTGACTCCAGAACCACAGCAACGTGGTCAACACTTAGTCCAATTGGCCAGTGACACCCACATCCTGTGAATGGATAAAAAAAATTTGACACAACTACAGTGGAATAATGGCAATATATCTCCAAGTCAGTGGTGATGTATCTCGCTAAGATGAGGACTATGAAAATCTGCTCTGACTCAACAACAGCTTTCAACAGACAATTCAACATCTTAAGACATCTGCTCTGCAAGGAAATTTCTTCAAACTTGTTTAATTTCTTTGCAGGCTCTTAAATAAGTACATTCTTGTTGCTCTCTCAGCAGACATCGTAGGCAATTTATTTATCTTATTACAAACCTTCAGAGTCTTGAAAACAATCCAGCTGGTCATCTGTCAATAATTTGAGTGTCAGCAAAACTTGCTCACTAAGCTTAGTGAGGTAGAGAATTTAATTTAAATTGACTTATTGACAAGAAAGAAATTGCAAAAAAAAAGTCAGGATGATGTGTGACTTGAAAGGTACTTTGAAGCTGGTGGTGGTCTCATAACACAGTTGGTTTTGTTTTTCTTTGTTGTTGAGTCACAGGACAGGGGAACGACATTGAAATAACCTTGATGATTGCTGCACTGTGTCAAAAATTGTTTAGGCTGCAGACGTATAAACTGATAATAAAACACATGGATTTGGGTGCATTTAAAGGATCATCCCCTGCCATTTCCACCATCTCCAGTAGGATACCACCACCAAACAAAGATATCTTCCCCTCCCCTCTGTTGTCAGAATTCTAAACAGACCATTCCCTCCGCAACACTCTAGTCCACTACTCCATTATTCCTAACATTTCCTCACCACGCCATCCATCACAACCTCTGCCCCTCGCCCACACCCGCCCCACACTAACACTCCCCAATCTCTCCCGCACCCCCCTCCACTTTTTGTTTCTATTCATTTTGTGGGATGTGGGCATTGCTGGCTGGCCAGCATTTCTTGCCCATCCCTAGTTGCCCTTGAGAAGGTGGTGGTGAGCTGCCTTCTTGAACCGCTGCATTCCTCTTGCTGTGAGTTGACCCACAATGCTATTAGGGAGGGAATTCCAGGATTTTGATCCAGCAACAGTGAAGGAACAGTGATATATTTCCAAGTCAGAATGGTGTGTGACTTGGAGGGGAACTTAGAGGTGGTGGTGTTCCCATATATCTGCTGCCCTTGTCCTTCTAAATAGGCGTGGTCATGGGTTTGGAAGGTGCCGTCTGAGGATCTTTGGTGAATTTCTGCAGTGCATCTTGTAGATAGTACACACTGCTACTACTGAGCGTCAGTGGTGGAGGGAATGAATGTTTGTGGATGTAGTGCCAATCAAGCGGGCTGCTTTGTCCTGGATGGTGTCAAGCTTCTTGAGTGTTGTTGGGGCTGCACTCATCCTGGCAAGTGGGGAGTATTCCATCACACTCCTGACTTGTGCCTTGTAGATGGTGGACAGGCTTTGAGAAGTCAGGAGACTCACCACAGTATTCCCAGCTTCTGGCCTGCTCTTGCAGCCACCGTGTTAATGTGGTGAGTCCAGTGGAGTTTCTGGTCAATGGTAACCCCCAGGATGTTGATAGTGCGGGATTCAGTGATGGTAACACCATTGAATGTCAAGGGACGGTGGTTAGATTGTCTCTTATTGGTGATGGTCATAGCCTGGCACTACTACATGGCACCTTTCTATGCAACTGCAGAAGCTATAACTTGCCCTTTCACCTTCTTCCTTCTTATATTCCAAGGCTCCAAACACAACTTCAAGGTGAAGCAGCATTTTACTTATACTTCTTTCAATTTTGTCTACTGTATCCGCTTCTCATGATGCAGTCTCTTTTACATTGGTTGTAATGTATTTGCAACTCCTAATGTAACTCCTTTATATTGGTGAGCCCAAACAGAAACTGGATGATCACTTTGCAGAACATCTTCATTCTGTCTATAAGAATGACTCTGACCTTTCAGTTGCTTGCCATGTTAATAAATCGTATTGCTCCCATGCTCACATTTCTGTTCTGGGCCTGCTACAGTGTTCCAGCAAAGCCCAACGCATTTTCAACTTTGGCACCCTAGGACTTAAAACTGAGTTCAACAACTTCTGAGCATGACCTCTGTCCTCTATTTTGATTACAAATGATCCATTCACCCCCAGCCATGCCTTTTCTCTGTCTGAGCTCTGAGATGCAGAAAGATCTGTGTCCTGGTACATGAACCATTCAAGGCTAATACACAGCTACAGCAATAACTAGGAAACCTAATAGACTGATATGGTTTATTATGAGGGGAAGTGAATACAAAAGTAGGAAGGTTATGCTTCAGTTATATGTGGCACTGGTGCAAACACATCTAGAAATTGTGCACAGTATTGGCCTTCTTATCTAAGGAAGAATATAAGTGTATTGAGTCAATACAGTGTGGAGCTGGAGGAATACAGCAGGCCAGGCAGCACCAGAGGGGCAGGAAAATTGACATTTTGAGTCAGGACCCTTCATCACGACCCGACCCAAAACTTCGACTTCCCTGCTCCTCTAATGCTGCCTGACCTGTTCCACACTGTATTGACTCTGACTCCAGCATCTGCAGTTCTTGCTATCTATACGTATATTGAAAGCAGTTCAAAGAATGTTTACTACACTAATAAACAGCAAATGCAGATGCTGAAGATATGGGAAAAAAACAGAAATTGCTGGACAAACTCAGCAGGTCTTGCAGCATTGTGGAGAAAAAACACAGATACCGGTTTGAGTCTAATATGACCCTTTTGCTCTGAGTCCCTAAAATGCCATTTATCTCCAGTGACTTGTTTATTTTTAGCACTTTAAGTTCGTAAACCACTACAAATTAGTATTTCTTTTCTAAAAATGAAGACATGAACTGGGTAAACTGTGTTACATAATATTTTGTGTGATTTCTCAAACCTCTCAAACTCAAGTTTCTCATGCGTCACAGGACATAAAACATTCTCGTAGAAGGAATTTATTCTTGGCTACGTTTTATGAATTCCGTGCCCATGTTTGCATGATGTTCTTTCAAGAGTTTTGATATTATACTTAAGTTGCTGTTCACTTATACGATTCTTCATTTCTTTCCCTGTCAAAATAAGAAAGTGGCAAAATTATAATCCTTATTGCTGCTGGTATTGGTGATGTGGGCATCTAGTGTTCTGAAACTAAAAGTCATTCTATTTCTCGCCACTATTGGCATAGCTCACACAGCTTGTCCTGCTTTGAAGCTACCAGTGAGTATGCATGCCGTGCAACGCTGAAAGCAGGCAGGGTTGGCAGATTGCGATTATACTGTGTCAAGCACCAATTAGGCACCTGACCTGTTGACTTTGAGCCTTGCAAGTCCAATTAATGTGCTGTTATAAACAGTCTCTGCTGAACCTGTATTCAACCACTCTCTGCCACAAGCAGCACACCATACCCCTCCCTGGCAAGTTAAAGGTATCAACATGCAACTTTCAGATGAGCTGCTTAAGATTTTTAATTGCTCCTGCAGAATTAGTGAATGTACTGTGTTCAATGCTGTTGGAAGAGTGCTGAACAGCTATTATATTTGGAAGGGGTGGTACTGGACTTCTTTAAGGAGATCAATGGAGTTTGATTACTTCTGAGTAGAAAACCTACTCTCATTCACAGAGTCTTTAAAGAGAAGAGGAAGAGGGCTTTCAATAAAAGGCCACATTCATGTAGGGAGCATCCCTCCAACCCTCACATCAGCTGTGAGCAGTGGCTGAAGGGGCTATAATTCATTCCTTCTCTGACACTGGATCAAAGTCCTGGAACTCCTTCCTAATAGCACTGTGGGTGTATCTATCTCCTTGGGCTGCCTGCAGTGGCAAAGAAAAAAAATGTTCATCATCACATTCTCGAATCAGGCCTAGCTAGTGATGGCTACATCTTGTGAATGAGTAGAAAAAAGTCACAGAATCACAGAACTGTTACAGCAGACAGGAGAACATTAATTATGTTTGTATGCCTTCTGAAAGAGCAACTTACTTAACGCATAGTTCTCCTGCCTTCTCCCCATAACCCCTGCCATTCATCCTTTTAAGGTACAGTTCACTTCCCTTCTTAATGCTTCAATTGAACCTACCTTCAATGCAATCCTGTAATGCATTCCAGAACCTAAATCTGGAAGAGGGAGTATTCGATTTGAGAAGGTTCATAAGGTAGTAATACACCGTCAATTTGAATGATTGCAGTAATACCAGCTGCAATGACCTCTGAGGTCACTACCAGTACAGGAATTTATAGCCACTTCTCCAAGGGGTTCAGGAGATGAAGACATGCCAGTCTCACCTGCTGGTTCTCCGCTGCTGCATCTTATGAGTAAACTTGTCCTGCAGGCTTGGGGGTGGGCGGATAGCAAGATGGAGGAAAGATTGTAAGTGATTGTGCTGATGTGCCTCATGCAGGGCTGAAGAGCTGGAAAGTGGTTGAGGCTGCCAGATGTCGAGATGTGGGGCTCGCAGCATTTTGATGGACGGGAGGGATCTGAAGCAGTCCTGATAGCTAGCGGGTGGTGGGTGGGGTGGGGTGGGGGTCAATGCACTGGAGCAAGCAGACTGTGAACTGGGTGGGTGGTGCAGCGTGCCACCTCAGTGTGAGAACTTTAGCATGTCCTGGTCAAAGCGCCTCGAGCCCCCGGAGGTGGTGTCACGTGTGTCCGAGTGGCCAATGGCAGTCAGTGCTGAGCAGGCGGCGGCGGCGGCTACTCCTCCCGGGACTGAGGAAAGGCAAACGGTGTCGGGGTCTGGGTCTGGGACGGGAAACAGCGGGGCCGAGACCGAGCGATCGTCCGTACTGGACATGCCCAATAAAAACAAGAAAGACAAGGTGAGGGTGGCCGAAGGAAGTTGCGGCCTGAGGTGAAATGCTGTGTTTCTTGCGGCCGAACCGGGAGTGGGAAACGGGCTAGATCTTCAGAGCCTGGGCCCCCCACCTCTCCTTCCTCCGGGGACCGATTCTCATTTCTCCCTGAGCAACCGGTGTCTCCTCCGGCGGAGCATCCTGCGTCTCACCCACCGTCAGGAGGGGAGATTGGGATTTCTCCCGCTGTCCTGACGGAGCGGCCGGTAACCGGGCCCCGACACACAGACCCACACTAACGGTAAACTCCCCTTCCTTGCTCCTCAACTCCGGCCTGATGCTTTAATCTCTTCACTTCTAGGAGCCTCCTAAAACTGGGAAAAGTGGTAAAAGCGGCACAAAGGACGCGCAGGAGA
Organism: Rhincodon typus; assembly: GCF_021869965.1. Lineage (NCBI taxonomy): Eukaryota > Metazoa > Chordata > Chondrichthyes > Orectolobiformes > Rhincodontidae > Rhincodon > Rhincodon typus. The sequence continues at coordinate 33,104,923 of NC_063339.1, read as the reverse complement.
ATGCCGAAGTGGAGGTAAAGATTGAAGGGGGGAGATTGGAGGCGGCTCTCGCGCCCTCAGAGCGGTTTAACTGGAGATAGAGAGAGGAGGTGAGGGTTTGGCTTGGGGGACTGGGGCCCGTCGCTGCCTTCCCCAGGTTGTGGGCTCTGCCCATGTCTGTTTCCCTCCGGTTTACCTGCTGCAACGCCTGGGGGTTGTCTCCGTGCTCATACGTTTACTATTCACATTTGACGCAAGGATACACTGCAGCGAAATACTTCCAGTAGGTACCGTATTGTGTAGACTGTAGGATTTCCTTCTCGCCTTAATCATATTTGGGTGCATGTATACTTTTGTAAATCAGAGATTCTTGTTGCACTGGTTTCTAAATGGGTAACTTAATGTGTTATTGCTTACAATCTAACTTACAACTATAAGTTATAAGCTTATGTTATACACTTCACACGAATATCCTCCCACTCTACTTCCTATTTTGCTGCATCTCTTGCCTCTCCATTCTTTTAATCGCTTGTATGTGTCAGGCTGATACAGCACAGTGTTTCAACCAATTAATAGAGTAGTAAGTTCCTCAACTCTTTATTTTACCTGTTCATTATTTCCTTAAATTGTTCTCGACTCATCCACAGGTGAAAGTTGTTTCTCCACATCGTCTTCAAACTCATTTGCAATTTTGAAAATCAGCCCTATTTTTGCCCTTTTTCCAATGGCTTTCTAGGCCATTTGAGAGCAGTTAGGAGTCAACTCCATTTATATGGGTTTGGAATCTTCTACAGACGAGACCAGATAAAGATAATTTCTTTCCTCTGTGGAAACGATGTCCCTGTCTCCTGATCACTAATTCAGGCCTCTGGATTACAAGCTGACTGAAGTGGCCTATCATAAACTGAGCTCTTGTCAAACGAAAAGTCATCTTGCACGTTCATCTCAACCACTGCAAGACATATATCCTGACATCCATCAGGACCAATGAGCCAAATGTGTTAAATTACTCCTTCCAAACATAGCATGCATTTACACTCCAACTCAAGTCAGCATGAGGTTGTTCCAACACCATGTAGGTCAAGCTATAGCTCGAAGCTAAGCTGACACAGGAGCATAACGTAATAAGGTATTCTGCAGGAGGACCTCTTATTCCTAATTCACTCAAGGCAATGTGGAACTGCACAGTTTTAAATGAATTAAAGTAGAAACTGCCTTCCAAGTTTATTACGTATGTAAATGACAATATACCCTAAGTAGCATTATGACTACGGCCAATGATAAATTTAGGATCAAAAACAATTTTTAGAGAGGTGTTAGCAAATAGATAAGTTGATGATGTGACGAGCAAGTGTCCCAGCTTACTGGTTCTGAACTGATGGGTTTGACAACTTTTAGACATTTCCCTAGATATGTTGGTGATGTGAATATTTTAGTTTCAAATGCTCTTAGTCTTAATGGCCATGTCTCACTTTTTTTTGGCTCAAGCTTGTGGCAACCCAGTGCCAAGATGATCTTACGCATGCATGTCGTTGTTCTATCCCTCCTACCACTGAAGTAATTTTTCTCTTATTTGTCAATCCTATCATTAATTTTTCAAGGGCTTTTTGGGCACTTTTGAGTGTCAGTTTGCCTGCTACCTGTGTGTTTGTGTATCAGCTGGTTCCATCATTTTCTGTCTTGTCATGGCTAAAGCATTGCTCAAAATGGGTTCATATTCTGCTGCCACACTGCTTACCTCTGTTTCTCCAATCCTTGGCCCCCTCCAGTTTATCATCTACATGCTGTTCTTTGGTACCATCATCCAAATTGACAGCATCAGCTTTTACATACATTCAACTTACACCCAGCTCTACCTCACCACTAACTCTCTTCGTTCATCCGGTGTTGCTAAATTATCATTCTGCTTTTCTGACGCCAGTACTGAATGAGTTTTGTGCGTTGAGTAAACTGAAGCCGTTGTTTTGGGTTCACACTTCTAACTGTGTTCCCTAGCTACTGACTCCATCTCTTTTTCTGGTAACTGCCTGACATTGGCAACTTTTTAACATTTGACCCAGAGCTTCTGACCACATTTACCCTATCTCTGTGACTGTCTATTTCCACCTCTGTAATTGATGAAATACTCATTTGTGTCTTCATTGCAATAGTATTGACTATTTCAATGCATCCTTCGTTGGTCTCAGCAGAATAAACTTGAAGTAATCTGTCATAACCTGAAACAAATTAGTTCTTTTAAATAATTCAACTCCTCTATTCTTCCTGCCAAAAATACATAACCTCATATTTTCCCACGTTACATTGCATCTGCCAAGGTTTTGCTGCCTCACTTATTCTCCCTTTGTCCCTCTGCAGACATTGTCATCCTCACCACTTGCTTTCCCACCTATTTTAGTTATCTGAAAACCTGGAAACCTCACTTTCCCCATCGAAGTCACGAATATATTGTTAATAATTATGCACTGAACCCTGTGGCACTCTGCTAGTTGGAGGTTGCCATCCTGAAGATGTCCCCTTATTCCAAGTCTGTCTTTGATGAGTTAACCAATCCTCTATCCTTGCTAATACGCTAATGCAACGGGCTGTTATCTTATTAAGTAGCCTAATGTGTTGTGCCTTAATATCGGCATTCTGAAAATCCAAATATATTACGTCACTGCTTCCCCTTTTTCTCTCCTGCTTGTTATGTCAAAGAGATACAGTAAATCTGACAGGCATGATTTCCCCTTTACGAAACCATGTCTGCTCTGCTTGATGGTATTATGTATATCTAAAAGGTCTGCTACTGCATCGCATTGAGATGCACAGGACAGAACAGACCCTTTGGCCTGACTCGTCTATGCTGACCAGATAGCCAAAATAAATCTAATCTCTTTTGGCCCATATCTCTCTAAACCCTTCCTATTCATATACCCATCCAGATGCCTTTTAAATGTTGTAATTTTATCAGCCTCCGTCATTTCTTCTGGCAGTTCATTCCAAGCATGCACCACCTTCTGTATGAAAACGCTGGCCCTTAGGTCCCTTTTAAAATTTTCCCCTCCCACATTAAAACTATGTCCATTTTGGACCGTCCTCTCCTCCGCCCCCCCACCCGCCGCCGCCACCCGAGGAAATTCCTTGTGTATATATCCTATATATGTCCCCCATGATTTTATATGCTTCTATAACATTGTCTCTTTAGCCTCCAACGCTCCAGGAAAAACAGGCTGGGGCTATTCAGCCTCTCCCTACAACTCAAGCTCTCCAATCTTGACAATATCCTTGTAAATATTTTCTGAACCCTTCACAATGTCCTCCCTATAGCATGGAGACCAGAATTGCACGCATTATTCCAAAAGTGGCCTAACCAATGCCCTGTGCAGCCGCAACATGATTTCCCAACTCCTGTACCCAATGCACTTACTAATAAAGGCAAGCATACCAAACGCTGCCTTCACTATCATATCTACCTGCATCTTCATTTCAAGGAACTATGACCCTGCACACCAAGGTCTCTTTGGTCAGCAACACTCTCCAGGACCTTACTGTTGAATGTTTACGTCCTACCCTGATTTGCCTTTCCAAAATGCACCACCTCACATTTATCTAAATTAAACTCCATCTGTCCCTCCTTAGCCCATTGGCCCATCCAATCAAGATCCCGTTCTACTCTGAGGTTACCTTTTTTTGTTGTCCACTACACCTCTAATTTGGTGTCATCTGCAAACTTACTAACCATACCTCCTACGTTCTCATCCAAATCACTTATATAAATAATGAAAAGCAGTAGACAGTGCACCAATCCTTGTGGCACACCACTGGTCACAGGCCTTCAATCTGAAAAGCAAACCTCCATCACCACCTGCTGTCTTCTACCTTCAAACCAGTTTTGTATCCAAATAGCTAGTTCTTGCTGTATTCCATGTGATCTAACCTCGCTAACCAGTCACTATGAAGAACCTTGTTGAACGCCTTACTGAAGTCCATATAGATCACGTCCACCGCTGTATCCTCCTCAATCTTTTCATTACTATTTAAAAAAAAAGGCTCAAGTTAGTGAGACACCATCTCCCATGCCCAGAGCCATGTTGACTATCCCTAATTAGTCCTTGCCTTTCCAATACATGTAAATCTTGTCCCTTGGGATTCCCGCCAACAACTTGCCCACCACTGACCTCAAGCTTACTGGCCTATAGTTCCCTGGCTTTTCTTCACCACCTTTCTTAAATATTGGCACCATGTTAGCCAATCCCCAAACTCCGGTGCCTCACCTGTGACTATCCATGATACAGATATCTCAGTGAGGGGCCCAGCAATCGTTTCCCTAGCTTCCCACAGAGTTCTAGGGTATACTCGATCATGTCCCAGGGATTTATCCACCTTTTATGTATTTTAAGCTGTCCAGCATCTCCTCCTCTATAATATGGACATGTTTCAAGATGTCACTATTTATTTCCCCACATTCTATATCTTCCTTATCCTTCTTGCCGAAGCTACCTCATGTCCCCTTTTTTCTCCTCCTGATCTCCCTCTTAAGTATACTCTTACTACCTTTATACTCTTCTAGGGATTCGCTGGATCACTATATCTGAACTGTGCTTCCTTCTTCTTCTTGACTAAAACCTCAATTTCTCAAATCGTTCAGCATTCCCTACACCTACCAGTCTTGCCCTTCACAGGAACATGCTGTCTTTGGACTCTTGTTATCTCATTGTGAAGTCTTCCCATTCCAGCTGTCCCTTTTACCTGCAAACATCTGCTCCCAATCAGCTTCTGAAATTTCTTGCCTACGAACGTCAAAATTGGCCTTCCTCCAATTGAGAACTTTAATTTTTAGATCCAGTCTATCCTCTTCCATCACTACTTTAAACCTAATAGAATTATAGTCACTAGCTCCAAAGTGCTCCCCCACTGACACTTTGGTCACCTGCCCTGCCTTTTTCCCCCAGTAGTAAATCAAGCTTTGCACCTTCTGTAGTAGGTACATCCACTACTGAATCAGAAGATTTTGTTGTACGTGCATAACAAATTCCTCTCTATCCATGCCCTAAATGCTGTGGCAGTCCCAGTCTATGGAAAGTTAAAATCCCTGACCATAATCACCCTATTATTCTTGCAGATAACTAAAATTTCCTTACAAATTTGTTTCTCAATTTCCTGCTGACTAATGGAGGATGTTATAGCACAATCCCAATGAGTTGATTATCTCTTTCTTATTTCTCGATTCCACCCAAATAACTTCCCTGGACATATTCCTCGGAATATCCTCCCTAAGTACTGCAGTAATATTATCCCTAATCAAAAACACCACTCCCCCTCCTTTCTATCCTTCCTACAGCATCTATACCCTGGGACATTAAGCTGCTAGTCTTGTCCATCCCTGAGCCGCATCTCTGTAATTGCTATGATATCCAAGTCCCATGTTCCCAACCATGCCCGGAGTTCATCTGCCTTGCCTGTCAGGCCTCTTACATTGAAATAAATGCAGTTTAATTTATCAGTTCTACCTCATTCTCTGCTTTGTTCCTGACTGTTTGGTGCTGAAGGGAAAAGAAGCAAGATAAACAGTCTCAGACTGATCTGTCCATCTCACTGGGTCCCATCCCCTTTACTACTTTAAATCCTCCTGAGCAGCTCTAGCAAATTTCCCCACCAGTATATTAGTCCCCTTCCAATTCAGCTACAATCCGTCCTTCTTACACAGGTCACTTCTATCCCAAAAGAGATTCCAATAATCCAAAAATGTGAATCTTTCTCCCCTGCACCAGCTTCTTAGCCACACATTCATCTGTGTTTTCCTATTCATACCCTCTCTAGCCCGTGGGACCGGGAGTAATCCAGGTTTTACTACCCTTGAGGTCTTCCTGCCTAACATCCTTTATTCTCTCCTCAAAATCGCATCCTTTTCTCTCCCTGTGTCATTAGTTCTAATGTGTACAATGAGCTCCTGCTGGTCCTTCTCTGAGATATCCTTGATCCTGGCACCAGGTAGGCAACATACCATTCTGATGTCTCGCTGCCAGCTGCAGAAAAGTCTGTCTGTGCCTCTGACTGGATGCACGATTGATCACAATTGATCACTTGGAACCTGACGTAACCCTCGTTATGTCAGAGCCAGTTTCAGTACCAGAAACCTGGCTGTCAGTGCTACATTCCCCTGAAAGTCCATCATCCCCTATATTTTCCAAAACAGCATACCTCTTTGAGATGGGGATAGCTACAGGAGACTCCTGCACAACCTGCCTCCCCCTCCTACCTTTCCTGGAGATAACCCATCTACCTGACTGTATGTTCAGGTTATCTCCCTTCCTGCAACTACCATCCATTACACCCCCAGCTCCTGTAAATTCTTCATTGCCTCTAACTGTCACTCCAACTGATCCATGCGATCCAATAGGATTCGCAACCAAACACACTTCCTGTAGACATAATCATCAGTAACATGGAAACTCTCCCTAATCTTGCACACCACTCTATTAAAGGCCATCCTTGCACCTTAACAATCTACAGACCCAGAAAATAGCACAGTCTAACTGCTCTAAAAAGCACTGCTCCAGACTAACTTAGTATCTATGTTTGATACTTTAAAGTTTAATCGGTAGACAGATCTCAATAAAACATATAATTAAAAAAGAGCCCACTCGACTCACTCTTGTAGATTTACAAAAAGGAGTAAGATTATACTTTAAAAAGCCGCTTAGCTGCTCCCCAGCTGTGAGCTTTCCCACACAGGTTTCTCCAAGGTCAGCTGTGAATTTCGCTGTTTGTTAATTTTTCCTAGACGAACTCTGTCCAGAGATACTTGAAATCAAAAAGCAGAACAATCAGCTGTGCAGATTCACTGATGGGTCAGACAGCAGTGTAGGTTTATTTCTCCATTTGATTCACTTCCCATGTGGTCACTACCTTTGTCTGTTTCCCTCCTTTTTAAAGTGCCGTTGATTTGATCTTTGTTCCCAAAGTCCCAAAACAATGCAACAGCTTATAAAATGGAAATTACTGCTCCTAGGATTCAAGGAAATCAGCTGCAACACTGAAAATGCTTCAAAAAAAAACCTGCTCTTATGGCCACAATTTTTTCCTGTCCTCCATCTTGTCTTACCCAGAATCCTTTTGGATGCTTTATAATACACACTAACAGATCCCCAATCACAGATGTTAAGCGAAATGCCTCCTTCCATTTTTTAAAATAAGGGCTTACATTGGTAGGTTGCTAATCCTCTGGGGTCTTTTTCCAGAATCTAAGGATTCCTGGAAGATTTCCGCCCGTTCATCTCTGTAGCTACTTCCTTTAATATTTTAGAATGTATCCTGTCAGGACCAGGGGATTTGTTGGTCTTTAGGTCCATTAGTTTCCCTAGCAGTTTTTCTGTAGCAATAGTTATTGAATTTATTACCTCTCCTCCTTTTGCCACTTGATTTAGTAATTTTGGAATGCTATTAATGTTTTCTACCGTGAAGATTGATGCACAGTATTTGTTCAGCTCCTCAGCTGGTCCCCTGTTATTATTTCCCCAATCTCATTTCGCTAAGGGGCCTGTGGTCATTTTGGCTTCTCTCTTTGTATATGTGTATATTAAAGAAACTCTTGCTGTCCATCTTTAATGTTACTTGTACATTTACCATCATAGTTTATTTTCTCCCCCTTTATTTGTTTTGATTGTCTTTTGGTTTTTAAAACCTTCCCAATCCATTGGCATACTAACCTTTGCAACATTGCATGTTTTTGCTTTCAATTTAATGCTATCCTTCACTTCCACAGTTAACTATGGTTGCCTTATCCCTTTCTTAGATCCCTTCTTCCTCACTGGAATGTATCTTTGCTGTGAGATGTGACTATTTTCTTAGACATTTGTCATTGTTCCTCAACAGTCTTTGCTGCTGAACTCCTTTTACCAGTCCATCCGGCCAGATCTGCCCTCCTTCCTTTGTATTTACCCTTATTTAAACCTACACAGTTCTTTCCAACCCAAATTCCTCATTCTGAAACTGCTGAATTTTACTCTGTTATAATTACTCTTGTCTAGGCAATCTTTTACTTTGACATCATATACTAAAGCTGCCTCATTACACATCAGAACCAAAATAGCATTATCAGATCCGCAACATATTGTTCCAGGAAACTGTACCGCGCACTCTGTTAATTCTTCCTCTCCAATTTGACAATCCCAATATACGTGAAGATTAAAGTCACCCTTGACTAATGTATTGCTTTCTCCTTTTATTCCCTGAGGATCCCTATTTGCTGTTGTGCTTGGAGTTTTGGTTACATCTCTTTTTCATACCTTTTAGACTGCTAATAATCTATCTGCCTTACTCAGGGTGGATTAATCATCTATGCTGAAATATTTTTAAAAATATCAAAGATGGACAGAATAATTTTCTTGAATCTGGTGTAAATGTTAGCAGCCAGCTGTCAAGGTTAATCTTCTACAGTTCCATGAGAGAGCTTTTTTGGGTAGCTAATACCCATGATGCGTTGTTGTAGAGTAGCTTCTCTTATTGCATAGCTGCAAACTGCAGTGTGATTCCCTAAGTGTATTTAGGAACTTGAGTGTGAACATCTTCAGCAAGAAGTTTAGAACCTCTGCAGCTTCCAACCCATCTTGTACAACTCCAGCTGGTACAAATAAAAATTTCAGAAGTTATTTTTAGTGTTAATGCACAGGTGGATTACTAATCAGTAGCCAACATTTTTAAACTGAATAAAGTTCCAAAGTGACGACGTTCAGGAGGATTTCAAATATAAGTTGTATTCTCCAACCATCAAAGAGCCATTAGGAGATGCTATTTTTAACCTATTTCTCACTTCTTAAGATTAATTCAAACAGCATGAAATCCAAACTGACAAGTATGTTTTCCAGAAGGATACAGAGCAACAAACATTAAACCAACTTTTGAACTTGAAGTTTTTTTTTAAAAGAAGCTGTTTATGTATTTCATCCAAACATCATGGGATCTGAATGGTATATAAGGACGTTAGAGCGGGGAGAAAAACAGACTTTCCAGAACTCAACAATGGATATTTTGACAGATTTGACAGATCAGCATTACTTTTATTTCTGAATGCTATCATCTAAATATGAAAACTAAGTTTTTCCCTAGCAACTTAAAATTCCTCCGTGTCAAGGAATGAAAATTTTTAATGTTTTAGTACAGCATTAGCTCAATGCATAAATTGTATGGTGTGTATATGCCTGTGATCTTATCCTCTAATGTCAACCATCTTAGCTAGGGACTGGCTGAATGGTGACTACTTGCTTCTGCATAGGAAGGGAAAAGTTGCTGCAAATGCTCTTGCATAATTTCAGAGCCTAGTTTTGAAGTAAATCAAAGGCTGATGTAAGTCAACTATATTGCTGTCACAGTCTACAATGTTGCAGATGCTATTTTGAAAAAGGAAAAGCGTCTGTGCCTTAATTGCAAACTAAAAGACCCGCAGGGAACCTTTCTAAAAAAAAAACAAATTAACTAAGTAAATGAAATAGAGGTGTTGGGCCAGGTGATTTGTTGTACCTGCATGATGTGGAAGCTATGGACCTCATTGTGGGTCATAGTGACCACACCTGTAGCAAGTGTTGGTTGCTTGCTTCAGAGTTGTTGAGCTGGAATCGTGTAGGTACTAATGACATAGGTAGAACGAGGTTCTGCTGAGGGAATATTAGCAGCAACCATAGGCTAAATTAAGAAGCAGAACCAAAAACACAATAATCTTTAGATTACTACTCGAGCCATGTGCTAATTGGCAGAGGGCCAACAAAATTTAGAGGTAAATGCATAGCTCAAGGATTGATGTGGGAGAAATGGGTTTGAATTAATGGGCTATTGGCACCATTACTGGGGAAGGAGGCAGCTGTTCTGATGGGATGGGCTCCACCTGAATTGTGCTGGGATCAGAGTCATGGCGAATCACGTAACTTGGACTTTAAACTAAAGAGTAGATAGGGCTGTGCTGTTGCATGGAAAATTATAAAATCAATGGTGTAGGGGAAGGTGGAATTGCTGGTTAGTGATGGGTTGATTATTAGACAAAGGAGATCGAGTAGAAATGATCTTTTTGGATTTCCAGAAGACCTTTGAGAAGGTGCTGCACACGAGACTGCTAAATAAGATAAGAGCCCATGGTGTTAGGGACAGGATGCTGCCCAAAGGGCAAAAGGCAGAGGGTAGGCATTTTCAGGATGGCAGCCAGTGACTACCAGGGCCAGTGTTGGGACCACAACTATTCATGTTATGCATTAACAATCTAGATACAGGAGCTGAGGGTATTTTTGCTAAGTTTGGAAATGACACAAAGATGACTGGAGGGACAATAGTGTTAGGGAGGTGGGGAGGTTGTAAAAGGATTTAGACAGACTAGGAGAATGGGCAAAGAAGTGGCAGATGGAATGCAATGTCGGAAAGTTTGAAATTATGTACTTTGGTAGGAGGAATAGAGGTGTAGACTGTTTTCTAAGCAGGGAAAGGCTTTGGAAATCTGAAGCACAAATGGACTTGGGAGTCTAGTTCAGGATTTTCTTAAGGTTAACTTGTGGGTTCAGTTGGCAGCTACAAAGGCAAATACAATGTTAGCATTCATTTGAAGAAGACTAGAATACAAAAGTAGGGATGTGCTGATGAGGCTGCACAAGGTCAGACTGCATATCAAATATTGTGAGCAATTTTGGGCTTCATCTCTTCAGGAATGTTGTGCTGGCATTGGAGGGAGTCCAGAGGAAGTGTACAAGAGTGATTCCAAGGATGAAGGGCTCGTCACATGAAGAGCGGTTGAGGACTCTGGATCTGTACTTGGTATTTACAAGGATTCAGTGGGGGGGAGGTATGGATTCTCATTGAAACTTAAAAAATACTGAGCAGCTGCAGAGATAATGTTTCCACTATTAGGAGAAACTAGGACCTGAGGGCACAAGCCTCAGAGTGAAAGGATGACCCTTTAGAACTGAGATGAGGGATTTCATCAGAGGCTGGTGAATATGTGGCAGTCGTTGCCACAGAAAGGTGTGAAGGCCAAGTCATTGAGTGTATTTAAGGCAGGGACAGATTGACTGTTGATTAGTATGGGGATCAAAGGTTGTAAGGAAAAGGCAGAAGGATGGGGTTGAGAAACATATTAGTCATGATTGAATGGCCTAATTCTGGTCTTGCATCTTATGGTCTAATTTCACCCTGAAGTATTGCCATTGTTCTGCATCATTTTTTTAATTAATCTGTTCTAAAATTTTTAAATGCTCATTTCCTTTAATCTATCCTAATGTTCACTTTTTCTATTTCAAGAGTAAGTCACAGTTCCGTTTTATTTTGTTGAAACTAGCTGGATGTTCATCTTTAATTTGTTCATTGTCCACATGATCCTAAACTCTTTAGCTACTGGAATATTTTCACCCCACAAATGTAGTGACTCAAGAAGGCAGCTGCTCAAAACTTTCTTGGGCAATGAAAGAATGGGCAATAAATGCTGGCTTTACTAGCAATGTATGCATCCTTCAAATTATTTAAAAGGAGAAATTTCAAGTCAAACTGTTTTAATCACATTTTCCACTGTGCCCAATCATCAGATCTAAAAAGTGAAAGCCTCAGATTCAAAAGTGATGAGTGTTGTAAAAGTAGATGTCTGTCTGCCACCCTTACATAGGAATTACAATTTTTCTTGCAATTCACAATATAAGGGGGAAATTGGCAACTGCAACTAACTTGTAAATAAAGACTATTTATATGTTCACATGTTTCATGGAATTTTGTCAATTTAGCAAGTTACTCAACTATAGTGGTTCTAACATTTTATCTACTAATTAGTTTGTAACTTATTGCTTAAGTTATTGCAGCATATTTTCATTCTGTTGCAGGTTTGTACATTGCTTGTGTACAAATTCTCTTGGCTGTACAGAACCTAAGTATTGAGAAAAAAGACATTTGATGGACCTTGGTAGATTTTTTTTTACCAGGGAGGTTGTAGCAGTTAGTTATTGACAGTTAACTGCCAGGCTCTCTTTAGATTTTAAACCAGGCACAGCTAGTTTTTTTATGAATCACAGACTACTTATCAACTAGTCAGCCATCTCTTTGCAGTATAAATGTTGGTTTTCCCTTTTATATTGGTACTTAAGTGAATGTCCTAATCGGTGAAAGACAGAAGCTTTTTACAAAACCTATCTGTCTCTCTTCAGCAATTCCCAAGCTTGTCAGTTGTAGTAAAGAACTTGTAACCACTCTCAAACTTTGGATTTGTAATTTAGTCATAAAATATAAGAATACTGCTACAAGAATTTTAATAAAGCTTTACTCTGGGTGTGTGAACTGTTTATATTGACCAATAAGCTAAATGTCCCAAGCAAGAACTCTGCAAGGAATTTTCATTTTTAAAATATGCAGTGTTTAGTTTGGTATCTTCATAGAATGTCTGGTTTTCATCTATGACCAAGGTCATTGATTGCATTTTCTCCTTCATTCCAATGTCATCTGGAAGCTTATCCTGATGGCAGACTGTTCATTTAATTGTTGGCTGTATCCCCAGCAGTGTTTTGAGAAAATGAAGACTGTTGGGAAAACCATTTCTTCTAATATTGATTGAATACATTAATTTTTAGAGCACCTTTCATTATCACAAAACTTCTCAAAGTTCTTTTCAAAAATACATAATATTTTGTAATGTAGTCACTTGTCACGTAGGACATCTGGCAGCCATTTTTGTGCTCTGTTTGCTTCCAGAAACAGTGACATGGTTATGACCAAATAATTTGTTTCATAAATTTGCTTCAGGGATGAATTTTGGCCTGGACGCTAGGGATAATTTCCCTCCATTTTGAAGTATTGCAGTGAAATCTTTTACATCTATCTGGTTTAGTATTTCATCTGTGAGGAAGCAATTCTGACAGTTGCACCACCGTCCCAATACTAGAGTGTCAGCCTTGGTTTTTGTGTTCAGATTCTAGAGTTGGACTTGAACTGTCAACTTTCTAAATCAGGCAAGTGGTATCAACTGAACCACAGCTGACAAGATTAATGCAGCGTTGCTGGATTAGTTGTAATAATGCCAGCAATGAGGTGATTTGGGTCTTGATCTTTCTCTGGTTGTGGGTTGCTTTATTTTTGTATTCCATTTCTGAGCTGAATTTGAAATCTTATGATGCACTTGGTGATGTGTTAGGATGAAATTATCTTTTTAAATATTGTCACTTGGAATGAGAGATGATGTTTGAATAGCTGTCGACCTCCTCTCCTGGCATAATGAATCTAACAATGGGTTTGATAGTACCTCCTCAACAGCAGTTGAGAATGAGAAGGGTGACTATTTAGGGCAGCAGAGGCCTGCTGGTCACAGCCTCCTTGTACATATGTGACTTTGCTGTTTTCTGCTCAGTTCCGGTGTCAGTGTGTAGACTTGTGAGCATCTGCGACCAGTTCAAACTGCTTCAGGTGCCAAGGTAAATCAAGGCAAGAGCAAGGCCGTGTTCTTTGGGCTGATGCATGGGAAATCGTGTCTCACTAACGTAATTGAGTTTTTTGAAGAAGTATCAAAGAGGATTGATGAGGGCTCAGTGGTGGATGTGATTTATATTGGCTTCAGTAAGGCATTTGACAAGGTTCCTCATAAACTGGTTAGCAAGGTTAGACCACATGGAATACAGCGAGAACTAGCCATTTTGAATACAGAACTGGCTCGGAGGTAGAAGGCAGAGAGTGGTGGTGGAGGGTTGCTTTTCAGACTGGAGGCCTGTGGCCAGCGGTGTGCCTCAAGGGTCGATGCTGGGTCCACTGCTTTTTACCATTTATATAAATGATTTAGATATGAACATAAGAGGTATGATTAGTAAGTTTGCAGATGACACTAAAATTAGAGCTGTAGTGGACAGCAAAGAAGCATACCTCAGAGTATAATGAGATCTTGATCGGATGGGCCAAGGAGTGGCAAATGGAATTTAATTTAGATAAATGTGAGGTGGTGCATTTTGGAAAGGCAAATCAGGGCAGGACATAAACACTTAACGGTAAGGTCTTGGGGAGTGTTGCTGAACAAAGAGACCCGAGAGTACAGGTTCATAGTTCCTTGAAAGTGGAGCTACAGCTAGACAGCATAGTAAAGAAGGCACTTGGTATGCTTGCCTTTATAGGTCAGTGCATTGAGTGTAGGAGTTGGGAGGTCATGTTACCTGCACTCTCGGGTCTCTTTGTTCCGCAGCACTCCCCAAGACCTTACCGTTAAGTGTTTATGTCCTGCCCTGATTTGCCTTTCCAAAATGCACCGCCTCACATGTACAGGACATTGGTTAGGCCACTTTTGGAGTTTAGCATGCAGTTCAGATCTCCTTGCCATAGGAAGGATGTTGTGAAACTTGAAATGGTTCAGAAAAGCTTTACAAAGATGTTGCCAGGTTCGGAGGGTTTGAGCTATAGGCAGAGGCAGAGCAGGCTCTCTTCCCTGGAGCATCGGAGGCTGAGAGGTGACCTTTATAGAGGCTTATAAAATCATAAGGGGCATGGGTAGGGTAAATAGGCAAAGTCTTTTCCCTGGAGTGAGGCAGTCAAAAACTAGAGGACATAGGTTTAAGGTGAGAGGGGAAAGATTTAAAAGGGACCTAAGGGCAACTTTTTTACACAGCTGGTGGTACATATGTGGAATGACCTGCTAAAGGAAGTGGTGCAATTACAATATTTAACAGGCATTTGGATGGGTACATGAATAGGAAGGGTTTAGAAGGATATGGGCCAAATGCTGGCAAATAGGTCTAGATTTATTTAGGATATCTGGTCAGCATGGACGAGTTGGACTGAAGGATCTGTTTCCGTGCTGTACATGTCTATGACTGATCCTTTATCCCCCTCACCATCAGGACCGATTTCCTGAAGGTACCTGGAATATCGTTTGGAGGGGCTGGGCGTGTGCAAAAATTTGGGAGAAGCATATCGCCTGGGTGAGGCAGAAACTGGGCTTTTGGGAACACCGCTCCCTCTCCATCGCAGGTAAAAGACCATAAGACAGAGGAGCAGAAATTAGGCTATTCGGCTCATCGAGTCTGCTCTACCATTCAATCATGGCTGAGAAGTTTCTCAACCCCATTCTCCCACTTTCTCCCTGTAACCCTTGATTCCCTCAACAATCAAGAACCTATCTATCACTGTCTTAAATGTACTCCATCACCTGGCCTCCACAGCCTTCTGTGGCAATGAGTTCTATAGATT
>NC_063339.1:33087143-33089285 GCF_021869965.1 Rhincodon typus | reverse complement strand
ATTGATCAATGACTTCAGATTAAAAGCAGCCCAGATGGAAGACCACAATATGATTCGATTTTACATCCAGTTTGAAATGAGGAAGAGTGCATATGAGTATTTTAAATTTAAACAGATGCAATTATATGGGCATGGGAGCTGAACTAGCTGAAGTGATTTAGGGTATTAGGGTAGAAAATAGTTCAATAGACAAACTGTGGTCAACATTTATGGGGATATTTCAGAATAAGTATGTCTCTGCTATAAAGAAAAATTCTAAAGAGATCACTCACCATTCACAATTAATTGAATTGAGAAAAGCATCCAACCTGAGGAAAAAATGTAAATTATACAAAGATGAGTGGCAGGTCAAATGATTGGACAGAATATGAAGAATTGCAAAGAAGGGCTACAAGATTAATCAGAGGGAAGAAATTAGAGTATAAGAGTAAGCCAGCTGGAAATGTAAAATAGATAGCAAAATTTCTCAAAAGGAACGGTATGAGTAAAGTGAGCTTTTTTCCCCCTTTTATTTATGAGGGCATTGTGGCCAGGCAGCATTTATTGCCCATCCCTAATTGCCCAGAGGGCAGTTCAGAGTCAATGACATTGCTGTGGGTCTGAAGTTACATGTTGGTCAGACCAGGTAAGGATGGCAATTCCCTTCCCTAAAGGACACTAGTGAACCAAATGGGTTTTTCCAACAATGGACAATGGATTCACGGTCATCATTAGATTCTTAGTTCCAGTTATTTATTGAATTCAAATTCCACCATCTGCTGTGCCGAACTTCGAACCCGGGTCACCAGAACATTATCTGGGTCTCTGGATTAACTGTCCAGCGATAATACCACTAGGCCATCGCCTTCCCTGTTGGTAGAGATTAAGAATAGGGACTTAATAATAGATAATAAGAAAATGGTGGATGAAATGAACTAATCTTTTGCTTCTGCCTTCATTATAGACGAAAATGTGTTTGACACTTTTCTCTTTAATTTTGCACCTAAAAATGTTGAAAGTTGAATTTCTAGGTTTACCGGTTTATAATTTTCACACTTTGGATTGAAATATTCTTTTTCAGCATGGCACCAAAAATCTAATTTCAGGGCACTGTGTTTCCCTACTCTGTGTTTAATATATTCTTGCCTGGCCTGTTGAATTTAACATGTTGGTTGTTGCAAAAGTAATTTGAATTTTGTACAATATTGCCACAAAACTTGGTGTGTTGATATCTTCGCAAAGTTGAATCGGAGCTAAAGCATTGAAAAAGCCAGTTATCAAACCAAAGCTGTTCAGTTGTAAGAGATGTAACAGAAACTGCAGTTTACTCTGACTGCTTATCCTGGGAGGAAACAGGAACACTTATGAAACCCACAAGTAATAGAATGCACTAAGTGATCACATTCAATTCCCACCTGAATTATTTTTGAAGTTTAACGCAATGCAGATATCTATTTGTTTTCGAACATAAATATTTTTGGATGAGTAAGCTTTTTTGTCAAGAGCATGAGACATTTCTTGCTCTGCAAAAAGCTGACCTCAACATTGCCTCAGTGGAGCAACAGAGGATAATAAATGTAAAGTAGCAATTAAAAGAATTACACTTCAGTAAGCTGTCACAAATAGATTAAGTAAGAACACAGCCTTTTTTTGTTATCAATTGGCTTCTCCAATAGCTGAGAACAGAGACAAATGCTCAATTAGACACACTCACCAGTTGCACTAGATGGTGACCAACCAGATTAGGTAGTCAGCACTATTGAAGACTGTTTTTTGTCATTGATATAAACGACTTGGATGTGAACATAGGAGGTTATTGGTTAGTAAGTTTGTAGATGACACTAAAATTGGAGGTGTAGTGGGCAGCCAAGAAGGTTACCTCAGAGTACAACAGGGCCTTGATCAGATGAGCCAATGAAGTGAGGATTGACAGATGGAGTTTAATTTAGATAAACGTGAGGTGCTGCCTTTTGGAAAGGCAAGTCCGGGTAGGACTTGTACACTTAATGTTAAGGTCCTGGGGAGTGTTGCTGAACAAAGAGACCTCGAAATGCAGGTTCAGAGTACCTTGAAGATAAACAGGAAGTTGGAAGAACACAGCAGGCCAGGTAGCATCTGGAGGAAAGGAGCAGTCAATGTTTCTGGTATTACCCTTCTTCAGGA
>NC_063339.1:33069000-33086743 GCF_021869965.1 Rhincodon typus | reverse complement strand
CCTGCTTGGCTACCTTGGATTCTGGCATCTGCAGTTTCCTTGTCTCCGTCATAGTTCCTTGAAAGTGGAGTCCGTAGGTAGATAGGATAGTGAAGAAGGCAGTTGGTATGCTTGCCTTTATTAGTAAATGCATTGAGTATAGGAGTTGGGAGATCATGTTGTGGCTGGACAGGACATTGGTTAGGCCACTTTTAGAGTATTGCGTGCAATTCTGGTCTCCCTGCAATAGGAATTATGCTGTGAAACTAGAAAGGGTTCAGAAAAGATTTAGAACGATGTTGCCAGGATTAGAGGCTGTATAGGCTGAGGCTGTTTTCCCTGGAGCATTGGGGGCTGAGAGGTGACCTTATAGAGGTTTATAAAATCATGATGGGCATGGATAGGGTAAATAGGCAAGGTTGTTTCCTTGAGGTGGGAAGTCCAAAACTGGAGGGCATAGGTTTAAGGTGAGAGGGGAAAGATTTAAAAGGGACCTAGGGGGCAATTTTTTCACACAGAGGGTGGTGCGCATATGGAATGAGCTGCCAGAGGAAGTGGAGGAGTCTGGGACATTTAAAACATTTAACGGGCATCTGGATGGGTGTATGAACAGGAAGGGTTTAAAGGGATATGGGCCAAATGCTGGCAAATGGGTCTCGATTTAGCCAGGATATCTGGTCAGTTTGGACTTGTTGGACCAAAGGATCAGTTTCTGGGCTGTATATCTCTCTGACAATTTCAAAGATTAACGTCGCTACTTTCAGCAGGACTATGTGAGGACAGAAGGGTGATCTACTTTCTACATTAAAGCGTTCAAAGAACATAGAACAGTACATCACAGTACAGGCCCTTCAGCCCACGATGTTGTGCCGACCTATTATCCTACTCTAAGATCAAACTACCCTACATACCCTATATTTTACTATCAAACATGTGCCTATCCAAGAGTCGCTTAAATGTCCCTAATGTATCTGACTCCACTACCACTGCCAGCAGCACATTCCATGCACCCACCACTCTCTGTATAAAGAACCTACCTCTGACATCTCCCCTATTACTTCCTCCAATCACCTTAAAATTATGTCCCCTCGTAATAGTCATTTCCGCCCTGTGAAAAAGTCTCTGGGTATCCACTCTATCTATGCCTCTCATCATCTTGTACACCTCTATCAAGTCACCTCTCATCCTTCTTTGCTCCAAAGTGAAAAGCCCTAGCTCCCTCAACCTTTCCTCATAAGACCTGCTCTCCAGTCCAGGCAGCATTCTGGTAAGTCTCCTCTGCACCGTCTTGAAAGCTTCCACATCCTTCCTATGATGAGGCGACCAGAATTGAACACAGTATTCCAAGTGTGGTCTAACCAAGGTTTTATAGAGCTGCAGCATAACCTCTCAGCTCTTCAACTCAATTCCCCTGCTAATGAAAGCCAACACACCATATGCCTTCTTAACAACCCGATCAACTCGGGTAGCAACTTTGAGGGATCTATGGATGTGGGCCCCAAGATCCCTCTGTTCCACTGCCAAGAATCCTGCCATTAACCCTGTATTCTGCAATCAAATTCAACCTTCCAAAATGAATCACTTCACGCTTTTCTGGGTTGAATTCCATCTGCCACTTCTTTGCCCAGCTCTGCATCCTGTCAATGTCCCGTTGCAACCTACAACAGCCCTCCATACTATCTACAACTCCACCAGCCTTCGTGTCATCGGCAAACTTACTAACCCACCCTTCCAATTCCTTATCCAAGTCATTTATAAAGATCACAAAGAGCAGGGGTCCCTGAACAGATCCCTGCAGAATACCACTGGTCACCGAGTTCCAGGCTGAATACTTTCCATCTACTACCACCCTCTGTCTTCTATTGGACAGCCAATTCTATATTCAGACAGCCAAATTTCCCTGAATCCCATGCCTCCTAACTTCCTGAATGAGCCTATCATGGGGAACCTTATCAAATGCCTTGCTAAAATTCATATACACCACATCCACTGCTTGACCTTCAGTGTGTTTTGTCATATCCTCAAAGAATTTGATAAGACTTGTGAGGCATGACCTGCCCCTCACAAAGCCATGCCGACTATTTCTAATCAAACTGTGCTTTTCCAAGTGATCATAAATAAATAAATTCTTTGAATTAAAAGTTATAATTTATATTTCCAAGAATATTTCCTTTTCATCCACACAATTTGCATTTTTGGATCAAAAACTGATAAATATTTCAGAAGTCACAGATATTCATTTGCATTGCCATAGCCTCCAGAGCAATGGACCAAGATTTGGAAAATGGGGTTAGTGTGAGCATGGTGGCTGAATGGCTGCCTTCTGTACTGTAAACATCCTGAGTTTTTTGAGACGTGCTGTACCTGTCCGCACTGTTGAAACTTCGTAGCAGGTGTCTGTACCTGTGTATTAAAGTAGTTTCACACTTTGCCATTTAATGGTAAAACAGCTTAAAATTCTTGGAAAATGGGGTTCTAACAGTGGGTTTGCCTTCCAGCATAACAAAGCTGTGGAAATAGAGTTTTAAATGCAAGGCTGGAGAGTTAATGAATATTTGAACTACAAGAATTCTGATCTGAGGTGACTATGCTTACGATGCAAGGGACACTTGTATTGAGAGGGCAATTGAGGGAGATTTGAAGGGACCATCTGGTCAGAAATATGTAGTGAGCTCAAGAAACTTAAACCTTGTATGAATCTTTGAAACAGTACTCAAACCAAGTGGTTATCATGAGCTTTTGAGGGTATCAAATGGAGGTGTAAGGAAAGTTTGGTTTCAAGTAATAAGTGACTGTGTTCTTTGTACTTTTTGATCTCTTTAACATAACTGATTATTTAAGATAGTATAATTATTAGTATTCATGTTCCTTGATTTTGGTGTAGTAAATTTCTTTGTTTCAAACCATGAACCTTGTGGCTTATCTCTTCTAGTAAATACCAGTGCTTTAGTCATAGAGATGTACAGCGTGGAAACAGACCCTTTAGTTCAACTAGAAATGCTAGATACATCTAGTCCCATTTGCCAACATTTGGCCCATATCCCTCTAAACTCTTCCTGTTCATATACCCATGCAGCGATGCCTTTTAAAAGTTGTAATTGTACCAGCCTTTACCACTTTCTCTGGCAGCTGATTCCATACATGCATCACCCTCTGCGTGAAAATATTGCCCCTTCGGTCCCTTTTTAAATCTTTCCCCTGCCACCTTAAACCTATGCGCCCCCTACCCTGGGGAAAAGACCTTGCCTGTTCACGCTATCCATGCCCCTCATGATTTAAAAAAAAAACACTTCTATAGTCTCTAAGAAGTTCATTACACTAAAGATATTGATTAAGCCACGCACCAAGTATTGTGTGAAATTTTGGGTAGTCTGATACAGGCTACTTTCACAGTGCTTCTTTAATGTATTCAAATTTCCTTCTATTAAAATAAAAAATATATTCTTAAAATAAGTCGCAAATACTGGTTAACATATAAGTTAAAATATGGAATTAGAACTATATTCCCTTAGTCTCACTCATCATAACTGTCCGTGACTACAGATCAAACCTGTAGTATCTAACATAAGAGATGTCACTGCCTCCTGGAACAAAACGTCCAAGTAGCTTTCCTCTTCTCTGATGCTTGGCAGCATTCAAAATTCAAGCTGCAGAGCATTGCTAATTGCTGATGATGAGTAGAAATTTTATTTCTTTAACTCAGCACTCTATATTAATGTATAGGGGTTCCGTCTCATTCTTGACAAGGCACTCTCACAAATACCCACATTCGCTTTGGATGAGCTGGTTCTGAGGCCCCTTGCTACACATTCTCCAAGGAGAAATGCATCATTAGGTAACTGACAGTCAGGCAGCCGCATGCTTCTTTGACGTTGAACAGCCGGAAACTTAGTGTTTTCGCGTAGTTTATTTGGCACCTGCCTGAGGATTGCAATAATATGACATATGGGAGCATGTACTGGAAGGTAATTTGGAACTGCAGGGCTCATAATCTGCACCTTTGATCATTCTTGTCGCCATTGACTCTGAGTGCTGTGGCGTTTTTGTTTTAATTCATTTTTTTTTCTGCCTTTGTGTATTTCCATATGTTGCTGCTCAGGTTAAAATTGAGCTAAAACCCAGGTCTGGATAAAAACCTGATACTTTTGATGGACCCCTTGCCTTTGTCCCCTCGTATATCTCAGTGACAGTCAATGGGAAGAGAACAAACACATGTTCATTTGGTAGCTCAAAGGAAGTGACGTAGAAATAGAAATGGGAGTAAGGATATGGGGAAGATAAAAGGGTAATGATGAGACAGAAGGAGAAATGCATGTGTTCAAGTTGAGAGGTACAGGGAGTGCTGAGTTAACTCCCAAATGAAAGCTGCAGCTTACAATCTAGCAACTCCTTTTTCTGGAATGCCTAGCTTCCTATTTGCATCAGCTGTGGCTCAGTAGGAAGGCACTCACCTCTAAATCACAAGGTTCTGTGTTCAAATCCCACTCCAGTGACTGAGCATAAAAATTGTGCCTGTCGCTCAAGTGCAATAGTGAGGGAGCACTGTTGGAGATGCTGTCTTTTGGATGAAAGTTAAATCAAAGCTCCATTTGCTTGCTCAAGTGGATGTAAAAGATCCTATGGCGCTGTTTTATAGAAGATCAGAGGTGTTATCCCTAGTGTTCTGACTAATCTCTTGTAATTTCTTTTGGAAGCTTGAATTCATTGGTTAAGTGTCTGCTGGTAGCTAGTCAGGTTTATCCTTAACCTTATAAATTCTCCCACAGTGGGTGTAGGTCAACATTTAGTTGCTGCCAAGGACAATTAGATGAATATCTCTCAGCAACAAACAAATTATGTAATGGTTATCACATTCCTGTTTGTGTCAATTTGCTGAGGGAAGAAAAGCACAGTCTTTCAAACCTTATTAATGCAATATGACTTTATTGAAGAAAGGAAAGATAAACTAAGAAACTAAAGCCCAGTCAGCCATAAGACATAGGAGCAGAATTAGGCCATTCAGTTGCTCCTCAATTCAGTGAGATCATAGCTGATCTGATAAACCTGTGCTCCACTTTCTCGCCTTTATCCTTATCTTGTCTATCTCAGCCTTGAATATACTTAATGGTCCAGCCTGTTCAGTAAGTATTCCACAGATTCACTTCCTTCTGAGAGGGGAAAAAAAAATCCTCACCATCCCTGCCTTAAATGTGCAATCTCTTATTCTGAAATTATGCCTTCTGGTACTAGACTTTCTCAGAAAGGTACAACCTTTTTGTACCTACCCTGTCAAGTTCCCAAAGAATATTGGTTGTTTTGATAAGTTTGCCTCTTATTCTTGTAAATTCCAAGGAGTACAGCCAACCTACTTGACCACTCTTCATAACACAGTCCCTCCAAACCTGATATCAACCTAGTGAACTTTGTTTGGTCTGCCTCCAATGCCAATAAGTTTTTCCTTAGGTCAGGGGACTGAAAATGTCCACTGTATTTTATCTGACTAGTATCTGGTATAGTTTCAGTGAAACCTTCTTACTTTAATACGCCAATCCCTTTGAAATAAAGTCCAACATTCCATTTGCCTTCTCTATTACCCACTGGACTTGGATGCTAGCCTTTTGAGATTATGGACGAGGACTCCCTAATTCCTCTGTTCCATAGTTTTCTGTACTCTTCTCCATTTAAATAGTATTCAACTCCTCTAATCTTCC
This sequence comes from Rhincodon typus, assembly GCF_021869965.1. NCBI lineage: Eukaryota > Metazoa > Chordata > Chondrichthyes > Orectolobiformes > Rhincodontidae > Rhincodon > Rhincodon typus. The sequence goes on along the minus strand of NC_063339.1, from coordinate 33,081,074 downwards.
AGCCAAAGTGCATAGCCTCAGATTATCATGTGAAATTGTATTTGCCATTTTTTCATCCACTCATTTAACCTGTCTATATTCCTCTGCAGACTCTGTGTCATCCTCACCACTTGCCTTTCCACAAATTTTTGTGTCATCCAAAAACTTGGTTATAGTGCATTCATTTTCCTCACCCAAGTTATTAATATATATTGTAAATAATTGTGGCCCCAGCACTGATCCCTGTGGCACACCACTAGTTGCAGGTTGCCATCCTGAAAATGTCCCCTTATCGCATCATTCCATGTTGTATTTGTTAGCGATTCTGTATCCGTGCTATTAGACTACCTTCAACATCATGGGTTCTTAAGTAGCCGAATGTGCAGTACCTTATCAAAGCCATTTAGAAATTCCAAAAATATTAAATCCACTGCTTCCCCTTTATCCTGTTTGTTACCAGCTGAAAGAATTCTAGTAGATTTGTCAGGTGTCACTGAAAGGTTATAGATCACTACACTCTACCAATATACTTGTATCATTGGGAGCACGATTCTTCCATTCATGGATAACTGGCCAGGTTCTTCAGGGTCCTTTTGCTTGTAAAAACTGAAAGAACTGCGGATGCTATAAATCAGGAACAAAAACAGAATTTGCTAGAAAAGTTCAGGTCTGGCAGCATCTGTGAAGAAAGGATCAGAGTTCGCGTTAGGGGTCTGGTGACCCTTTCTCAGAACTCCTTTGTCTATCCAACTGCTGTTCTCTCTTCGGACTTCATCGTTTATCCTATTGTTTACTCCCTACCCCACCCTCTCCCTGTTTTCTGCTTACAAACCGATGTTTTCCCAGCTACCATCAGTTCTGAGGAAGGGTCACCAGACCCAAAACATTAAATCTGTTTTTTTTTCCTCACAGATGCTGCCAGACCTGCTGAGCTTTTCCAGCAACTTCTGTTTTTGTTCCTTTTGCTTGTAGTCTTCTTGCAGCTGGGAGCTCTTCATACTGATCCTTTCTCCTAAGTCCTTTATTTGAATGTCATCTTTATACTAACCAACAAGAAGGGGATGCAATGTGACTCAATTGTCCTTTTAACTCAATCAATGATTCATCTTAATATGCAGCAGTTTGTGATTGCATGATTTGTTTTAACTCAGTCAACAGTTTATCTTGTTTATGCTGCAGACTTGCTCTAGCAGAAACAGTTTGAACCAGTTTGTTTGATACTTGACTCATGCTTTGGAGACCCATAGGCTGCTAACTCATTATATTTTTGTCTACCTTACAGCCCCTCAATCAACACTTTTTTTTGTCTCCTTCCCATTTTAAATAAGGATTACATTAGCAGGTTTACAATCATTTGGGACTTGTCCATAATTTAAGATTTTAGGAAAGATTAACACCAATTTATCCACTATCTCTGTAGCTGCTTTCTTTTAATGACCTAATGCATTCCATTAGGTCCAGGGAACTTAAATCTTTAGCTCCATTAGTTTCCCTAATACTTTCTGTCTCGTGATAATTATTGTATTTAGAGTCATGGCAATGTACAGCACGGAAACGGACCCATCGGTCTAACTCATCCATGCCAACCAGATGTACTAAATTAATCCAGTCCCATTTGCCAGCATTTAGTCCCCATTATTTAAGAGAGGGTGTATTGGCATAGGAGAACTTACAAAAGAGACTGACTAGGTTTTCTGATGAAGGGTCTAGGCCCGAAATGTCAGCCTTTCTGCTCCTATGATGCTGCTTGGCCTGCTGTGTTCATCCAGCTCTGCACCTTGTTGACTAGGTTTGGTCCTGGGATGAAGAGGGTGATTTATAAAGAATGGCTAAACTGTTTAGGTCATTATTCATTAGAACTTACAAGAATGAGGGTGATCTTATTGAAGCTTACAAGATTCTGAGGGGGCTTGTTGGGGTAGATATTAAAGTGATTTTATTCACTAGTCAGGGATCTGAAACTAGGGGCCATAGCTACACAATGAGAGAACGTTCAGTTAATACTAAGGTACAAAGAAATTTCTCCTCCCAGGGGTCAGTGAATATCTGGAGAGTTGAGAAATTACATCCCTTATAGAGTCATACAGTACGGAAACAGACCCTTTGGTCCAACTCATCCTTGCCCATCAGACTTCCCGATCTGATCTAGTCCCATTTGCCAGCAGTTGGTCCATATCTTTTCCTATTCATATACCCATCCAGATGTCTTTTAAATGTTGTAATTGTACCTGCCTCCACCACTTCCTCTCTCAGCCCGTTCCATTCACCTACCACTTCCTGTGTGGAAAAAGTTACCCCTCAGGTCCCCTTTTAAATCTTTCCCCTCTCACGTTTCCATGCTGTATGACTCTATAATTAGGGACAGGCAATAAATGCTGGCCAGCCTGTGATGCCCATGCCCCTTAAACAAAAGAAAAACCTCAGAAAAATAGATCATGGGGACCTGAGGATTTATCAATTTTCAATTGTTTAACCTTCAGTTAACTACCAACATTACTCCTCTATTGATACTAATCTTTTTCAGTTTTATTAGAATTCTTTTGAAGAGGTAACAGAAGACAAATGGGATGACGGCCTTTATTTCAAAGGGAATGAACTATAAAAGTAGGGAGGTTTTGCTATAACTATAAGAGGTATGAATCAGACTATAGTTGGAATACTGTGAACAGTTTTAGACCCCATATCCAAGGAAAGAATTATTGGCATTAGGGGCAGTCCAGAGAAGGCTGACCCTGGGTATGGAGGGACTGTCTTGTGAGAGAGGTTAAGTAGATTGGGCTTGTACTCAATGGAGTTTAGAAGAATGAGAGATCTTATTGAAACATTCAAGATACTCCGGGGACTTGACTGGGGAGATGTGAAGTGGCTGTTTCCCCTTGTGGGGGAGTCTAGGACCAGAGGGGATAATCTCAGAGTAAGGGGTCAACCATTTAAGAAAGAGATGAGGAATTTCTTCTCTCAGATGGTAGTGAATCTATAGAATTCTTCACCTCAAAGGGCTGTTGAGGCTGTGTCATTCAGTGTAATGAAGGTTGAGGCAGACAGATTTTTAATCAGTAAGGGAATTGAGGGTTATGGGGAAAGGCAGGTAAGTTTAATTGAGGATTATCAGGTCAGCCATGATCTTACTGAAGGGCAGAGCAGACTCAATGGAAACAAATGCCTTTTCTGCTCCTATTCCTCATGGTTAGTCTCTCACTCCCATAAGTCCTTTGGATCATCTTTATTTCTGGGATTTCTTTTGTGTACTCATAAGTGAAAGCAAGCAAAACCCATTATTCACTGCCATTTCCCTATTTCCTATCAGAAACTATCCTGACTTTGCCTGTGACGGGTCCTCAATGACTTGTCATTGCTTTTCTTATTTGCAAAAATTCAGAAACTTTTACAGTCCGTTTTTATATTTTGTGCTAGTTTACCCCCTCATTCTGTTCTCCTGTTCTCCTTTCCTAATCAGTTTGTTGATTCTCAATATCATTGAATCCAGCCCACACAGTTCAATAAGGCCCACTGCCACCCCAAACTCCTCCCTGTATCATCAGAAATATGAGTTTCCAAATTGTATGTTATTTTTCTTTAAATTTGATATTATCCTTAACTTCCCTGGTTAATCATGGTTGGCTTATCCCCTTCCTAGAATCTTTCTTCCTCTCTAAAATATGTCTTTGTAGAGAGAAATGAACTATTTTCTGAAATATCTGCTATTATTCCTCAATTATCTTTGCTGTTAAACTCCTTTGTCAGTCCTGCCCTTATTTCTTTGTAATTACCCTGGTTTAAACTACTCCTACTTGTATCGTTTTTCCCTTTCTTTTACTTATTTTCACCTCTATGTATTTGGGATCTTCCAGTTCAAAGTCATTTCTTGCCATTGTATTTATCCTAATATTGATGATGTAGAATTATTGGAAATCATAATTTGCATCAAAATAGACTTTTGTTTGGAAAGCATGTGTTAATCAAAGACAAATCATGTCCAACCAACTGGTTTGAATTCTTAAGTTGACTGAATTATTACTATAGATGATTTATATGTGGGCTTTTGAACAGCATTTGACAGAGAGCCACAAAACGTGCTTGTTAATAGAATGGAAACATGGAATAAAGAACTGGGAGACATTGAGGTTATGAAATGAAATATTAAGGGAGTCAAAGAGTGCTGGTGGATTGACGGATTTCGGGCTGGGAGATGATTGGCAGCAATGTTGACCGGGTTGGTTTTGACACTTTCTATATGCTTATGATTTATTAAGTTCAAGTAAGTGCTGGATTTCTTTCAGCTTGTTTGGATCTGCTGGTGTACCAGGTTTGAAGGTGAAACAATTAATCTAATGGATTCAAACCTCAGATGGTGAAAATGCATTGCAGTCACCTAAGACTAGTTGCATTGCTTAGGAGTTGATTCATTTGTTTGAACTGGACATTTTACAAATCAAAATTTCTGAAGGGTCCAGACCCGAAACGTCAGCTTCCCTGCTCCTCTAATGCTGCTTGGCCTGCTGTGTTCATCCAGCTCTACACCTTGTTATCTCATAGTCTTAGACTACACCTTCCTAAGGCTTTAATCTTCCTTTACTGATGAACAATGTATAGTGATCTAATGAAAGAGTTCAAGAATATGTGAAATGGATTTTTCAATTGAAATAATAGAGGGGATTTGAGAAGACAATAATGAAAATAAATATCATATAAAATCTGAAATGGTGCATATCCCTAATAAATCAAGTCTGAGATTTAAAATTTGTGTTTCCTGTGAAGGATTTATTTCTTGCTCCAAACTAAACCTGGGGAACGAACAGAGTTGAACGGTAATCTGATCAATGTATACACTTAATACACAGTGATGGCCAATCAGAAATGTTTTTCTATTTGCAGTTTGTTAGTGTCATTTTATGTAGTCATTACCACCCAATCAGCTTTCTGCTAGATGCTGACATCACTAACTAGCCTCTTCCCTTCGGTGTAGCTTCATTTTCTGAGTGTTTTGTGCTAAAATGGAAGCTGCTTTCTTGCCTTAAGGAATAGTTGGATCTGCTGGTATAGGCTAGATGTTGACATGTAACAGAGCTGGTAGCAGGATGGTGGTGGATGCAGCCAGTTCGAATGGGCCGTTCCAGCCCACGGGCCTTCTTCACTTTCGAGGTGGGTTATAATGTATGCGGCAGTGGAATGTTACGCTTGCTTATCTGTTCCAGCAGTGCTTTTGTGAGGTGCGATTAGAAATAAAGGAAGTGCGCATTTGTCGAGCAATTCTATTGAAGGCTCTGTTCCATCAGGGCGTTTTTCGTTCTTGTTTAAAATCAAAGAGCAAATTTTATAATACGCTTCAATTGTATGATTGGTAGAGCTGCTTGAGCTCATTGAAGCATTTCCTGCCTATCTTGAATCTGAGTTTGCTGCTTTCTGCTGTCACTGTCCCATCCCCCAACCAAACGTGCTGATGTCAAAGGAAGTGAGGTCAATAGCCTTTAGGAGCGGTTGCGTGATTTTTGGGGGCTGGGCTTTTTTGGCTCTTCTTGGAGGTTGTTTTGTAACAACTTTTTTTTGCCTGCTTACACATCAAGTGTGGGGAAAAAAACTGCACAGTCGCCATTTATTCAGTTCTGCTTTGTCTCTTATAAAGAAAAACTTATGCAATAACAGTAAATATGAACAAGTGTTTTGAGGGAGTCTAGGTGTGTGCTGTGCTGAATGCACTTCCAGCTTGGAATGTTTTGCTTGTGTTTTTTCAACTTTTGGAATGTTGTGTACGAGATGGGACCTATCCAGGAATTATAATTAGCCAAGTATTTGAAAGCTACTTTTAGAATTTAGCTACTTACTCAAAAGGGAAGCCTCCCTATTTTGTGATTCATGTTTATTGAATATCCTTTCAAATATTTTAAACATTCTGTGTTTAATGTGTGTCCTGTTAGTTTAAAATGCAGTGCTCCACGTATGGGCGGATACTAACTAAAGCTATTTTTAAAAAAACACTACCACCATTTATTAAAAATAGTTTTTGCAGTGGAAGCCAGTTTCATAACGTGTGATATTTTGCACTTGTGTGGTTGTGAATTTAACTAGCTGCCCTGAAAGTAACATCAAAAACAGTGATTATTGAAAAATCTTGTTAAAAATCAGTTATAAGGATTGTATTTTTAAAATGCTAAAGTATTTCAAGATTATTTTCTGTACCTTTTCAAAATTCAGGTTAATATTTCAAAAAATGAATTATGATTCTGGCTATTTGCAATTCTGTCATGTTGACCTTTTCAAGTTTTTTAGTTAGTTTCTCAGTCCAGGATGTGGACAGTATTTACCGGTCCTGTTGACTAATTTGTGGTTAGAAGCTGCAGTTTCTTTGCAAATCAAAACTAATGTGTTAGTAGGAATTACTCTGCAATTAACAGTTTCACTGTATTTGACTGGTTAGAAAATTTTTGAACAAATCAATAGAATGTTATTACTGGTAGAACTTGAGCATTCTCTCATTGTACATCTAAAAACAAAGTGCTTGGATACAGCTAGATAGCTACAAATACTAGAATTTTCTACACTGAGCTCAGAGCAATTTGTAATTCTTGGTTACTGGATTTCAGCAATATTTTGCAAACAGTGGAAGTCCTGTTTTAATGCAATGAAAGTGATATAGAAGATGCCATTAAGCTTTCAGGTCCATGTTCACTATCTGCAGAACAATCAGTTTGTCTCTTTCCCAATCCCTGCAGCTGTGTAAATTTATTTATATTACATTGCCATTGAATTTCTTTTGGAAATCATTTGATTGTCTTTGCTTCATCCACCCATGTACGTAGCGAGTTGCAGGTCATTGCCACTTGTTGAATTAAAGAAATGTATTTTTCCCTGTATCTCGCCATATCAGTTGCCCTGAACCTTTATAACTGTGTCCCTGGTACTTGTGCTATTAATTAATGGAAACAGCTTTTCTTCATCTACCTGATCTATGATAATTTTGTGCACCTCTATCATCTAACAACCTCCTTTGTGCTACAGCAAACACCCCAACTGTAGCCTAACTTTGTAGCTTTCTAGGAATTGTGCTGCCTCACTTTAATTTGAATTTCTTCAAGTGCCTATTAATTATTTCACTCACTGAGATGACTGAATGACCTTGAACACTGTTTTGAATGCATTTGGCACTTTTTAATCTTCATGGGACTTCCATGAAATCTAGGTTGGATTGAATGATTATGGCAAACACTTTATTGGATATTTATTTAATCTGTTTCAAATTTGTAATGATGCAGTGACTTATTCTGTTAAATTGGAAGTTTATTATGTTATATTGGTGCTAAAGTTTTAAAAAGAAAGTTGAAGGTGGCACAAGGTTTTGCAAGTAATGGATTAAAAAAACTTCATGTATATCATGTTGATCAGCATCAGAAATGAATGTTTATAACACGTCATGCACACAGCTACAATTTCAAATATTGCCTTAGAAAAGGTTTTTTTTAATTTTAAAGGCACTTTAATTTTAAACTGATTTTGACACTCTAATAATAATTAATAATACTAAATAATTAAATAATAATACTAAATTTGATTTTTGTAATGACAATAAATTCATCACAAGAAGGAATAAACACTCATCTTTGACTTAAAACATTGCAATTATTGCTCAATTTCTTTAAAGCTGTCGAATAAAAAAAAAACCAAATGAGTGCACATGGTTTATTACTTGGTTCATTAAGATATCAAACAGCATTTGCCAGGTATTAAATCCAAGTTCTAAATATTGATTTAATATTTTTAGCTTAAAAAATGTTATTTCCATGAGTTTCGCAGCTCAATTTATGTACACACCTCTGAATAGAGGTGGCGCAGTTAGCACTGCTGTCTCAGTACCGCAGACCCCAGTTCAATTGACTGGGGAGATGTGGAGTGGCTGTTTCCCCTTGTGGGGGTGCGTGCGTGTCTGCGTGGAGTTTTCACATTCTCCCTGTGTCTGAGAGAGTTTCCTCCGGGTGCTCTGGTTTCCTCCCAATTCCAAAGATGTGCAGGTTAAATGGATAGGCCATGCTAAATTGCCCATAGTGTGGAGGTATGTGTAGGTTAAGTGGATGGTAGATTAGCTTTGGGGAATGCAGGGTTACAGAGATAGGGTCGGGGTGGGTCTGGACAGGATGGTCTTCGGAGGTTGGAGGTTGATATTTTTTTTTGTAGAATCTCAATTAAGGCAGAGCCCATCCTTGCAGTGCAAAATATGAGGCTAAAAGTTTGCATTAATCTTCAACTAGCAGTCTCCTTCTCAGATCCAGGCATCACAGATGCCAGTCTTCAGCATCTTCTGCCATTTCTTGATCTTAGTCAGTTGAATGGGCTGGAGATAGTAAAGACTTTGAGCCCTGGCAACATGCCAGTTGTAGTACTGAAGACCTGTGTTTGAGATCCAGCCATGCATGTACCTAAATTGTTCCAGTAACAAATGTGACAATGCGGAAAACTGCCTTCATATGTTTTGTTCACAAAGAACAGGACAAATCCCTACCAGCCCATCAGTACATATTTAGCAGCTATTAGAATCTTTGCTGATTTTTTTTCATTTATTTTTATGTTTATTCTTTTACAGTTTTGAATTATGAGCTAGAAAGTACGTGTGGGCTTTGAAATAGCTTGTGGTAACAGGAATGTCAAACAAGCTTTGGAGGCTAATTTTAGGTTGATTCTTGATCAAAGGCGTTCCAACAGACTCAGCAACACTGAGAAGAATGCTGTGATTTTAAACAGATAGAGAAGTTGGGTATTAACGAGATCAATATTTAAGAATTGGTGTTGGCAAGTCTTAAAGAGACTTGTGTTCAAGCAGATGGTAATTGAGGCCTCGGGAAGAGTCTGTCAAGGTGAAACTAGAATTGAGGTTAATTCTTTTAATCGTTGAGAGAGTGTTCTTGGCTGCTGCTGAGACAGCATGTAGATACAAAAGTTTCCTGTCTAATCTGCTACACAGCTTCTCGAAGTCCGAAGAGTAGAAAGCTGAGCTTGAAGTATTTCCTATACCTCGGTGAACAGCATAAATGATCTTTCTCAGAAAATCAACCAAGAGTCAATACCTTTATCTATGAAACAATACATTGTGAAAGTTGTTTAAGTAATCTGGCTTTTTATTTTCTTTTATTTATCTCTTAATTGTGTTCGTCTGTCTTTTGTGTGAATGGGGGCTGAAAATAAACGTTTCAGGTTTAAAGCATGCACAATAATCATCTTACCATTGTTTAATTTTTCTTCTGCAAAAGTTATTATGTATTTAATAAACAGTTAAGTCTTTTATTTGAGGTGCAAAACTGATATCTGGGATTAGTTATTCAAAAGTCTGATTAGGAACCATTGGAGTAATTATTGGGGATAATCTGCATTTAATTTTCCTATATTGCACATACAGTGGTAGAAAGGCTGATTTGGTTCAGCTGTCTGTCTCCGTGTCATAACACAGCAAAGGATAAAGGCATTGATTAGTACGTTGGTGCTCTTTGAATTGTGCTTTAGGATCTTTCATGCTGCTCTGAATCATGGAAGCAAGCAGAAAGGGCCTTAATTTCCATCTGAACAGCAGCTTGTATTTATGTTACACCTTAACCGTAAACCATCTAAAGGCAATTCATGGGAGTGTTATCAAGAAAAATTTGATACTAAATAACATTGAGAGAATAAAAAGCTTGATCAGAAGTTGGTTTTAAGAGCCTGTTAAGTGATGAGTGGAACAGGTGTTCATCGAGAGTGTCGAGCTTAGGGCTTTGGCAGCTGAAGACACAGCCACCGACGGAGGAATCACATTAAATCATCAAAAGGCCGGAATTGAAGGGATGTGGATAATACTGGCAATTGTGGGGCTGGAAGAGTATACAGAGAGAGGAGGCAGTGAGGCAACATAAGGAGATGATTTTAGAATTGGGATGCTATATAAGAAGTGTGATTGTAGACCATAAATCATGGGTGATTATGTATGGGTATTGTTATGAGTTAGAATGCAGATAAATTTTGAACAGCCTTAAGTTTATGGAGGGTAGAGTCTGACCAGGAGTGTGATGAGGTTTCTGCAGCAGATGAGTTGAGGAGTCAAGTGATGGTAGAGATGAAAATGCAAATAGTTATGATGGCACAAATATGAGGTTGATATGGCAACTTTTCTCAGTCAAATGCTACACCAAAGTTGTGAACTGACTGGTTCAGCCTCTGAGTTGCTAAGGAGAGGGGTGGTGTCAGTGCATGTAAACAAGAAATAGGGAGCCAAGGATAAATCCTTGGGAAGCTGTGGTAATAATGCAGTTGTAGAAAGACCCAGTTTTGCGGCGATTTGCAATATTACCCAGTTTTTGTTATTTGTTTATAGGATGTGGTTGCCAGTAGTATTTATTGACCTTAAAAAGGTGATAACGAATAGCTGCTTTCGGTCACTGTATTACTTGTAATGTAGGTATGCCCACAACTGATAGGGAGAGATTTCCTTGGATTTTGAAGCAGTGGTGGTAAGTCGATTGTTTTTTCCAACTGGGATAGACATAGAAAAATAGGGTAGGAGTATAGGTAGTTCTGCTATAATGCGTGTTTTGTTAGCATGGATTGGCTGTAATGCAATTGATGAATTGTGGGTGCTGTTTGGATAATGCGAACTTTATGCTGTGCAGGTACCTTGGTTTTCTATAACGTGAGATCACACAAGAAAGCAACTGTCACGTTATTGGAGAATACCTGGACACTAGTCAGCTCTTCAAGCCTGTTTTGCCAATCATTAGTCATGGATGATCATCCAACTTTAATAGCCCATTCCTGTTTTTCTTCCATATCCTTTGATCCCTTTTAGCTGCAATTTCTGTATTCTACTTCTTGAAATCTACAATGGTTTGACTTCGAGTGCTTTCTGTGGTAGCAAATTCCATCAACTCTCCGTTCTGTGATTGAAATTTCTCCTCCTCTCAGTCTAAATGGTTTGACCTGCGGCCGTGGTTCTGGACTCCCCCTCCATCATGAACATCCTTCCTGTGTCTACCTTGTGTATTTCTGTTAAAATTTTGTGTTTCTAAAACCCAATCGTTCATCTGAGCTCCATCAAAGATAATCATAACCATTTCAACTTATTACACTCCCTCTAAAGTTAAAACATTCTTCCTCAGCTAAGAAGACCAAAAATGAACACACTATTCCAGGTGTGGTCTCACCAACACCCTATCTAATTGCAGCAAGACTCCCAGATACTGTACTCAAATCCTCTCACTGAAGACCACAGAGCATCTTCCTTCTTTACCACCTGCTGCGCCTGTATACTTTCCTTCAGCGACTGGTATGTGAGGGCATCTAGGTCTTGTTGCGCATTCCCCTCATTCAATTTATAGCCATTCAGATAATCTAACATCCTGTTTTTGCTACCAAATTATCCACATTATATCGCATCTGCTTTGCATTTACCCATTCATTCAGCTTGTCCAAATCTCACTGAAACATCTCTGCATTCTCCTCACAGCTTAGTCTCCCAGCCACATTTGTGTCATCTGCAAATTTTGAGATATTACATTTAGTTTATTGTCTAAATTATTAAAAATACATTATGAATAACAATATATATAATTTGGGGTGCATGCAGGTGTTGGCCATGTATTGCGAGGTGGTAGACATTTCAGATTTGTTAAGATCTTCTGAGAAAGTCTTGATGTGTTGCAATGAGTGAACTAGTGTATCATTTTATTGCTGCACTCTGGATCACAATGTACTGGTGGTATGGTAATGAATGTTTAAGGTAGTAGATGGGATGACAGTCAAATAGACTGCTTTGTCCTGGGTGCTATGAAGTTACCCATGTCAACCGTCTAAGAAGTGAAGTATGTTCCATCGCATTTCAGACTTGTGCTTTGGGAAGTCACAGTGGATTGCATGGTGTAGAATACCCGGTTTTTGACTTTAATCTACTGTACTTATGTGGCTGATCCACTTAAACCTCTGGTAACCTCCATGGGGGATTGAGGCTTCGCCATTGATGGAGAATTTAGCGCTTGTAATGCTCTGTTGCTAGTCTTTTTATAATCAGTTGTAAGCTTTACAGTTTAAAACTGACTCTGAAAGTGTGTCAGAGATAGTAGGAGCTGCAGATGCTGGAGAATCTG
>NC_063339.1:33064285-33068600 GCF_021869965.1 Rhincodon typus | reverse complement strand
AGAAGGGTCTCGGCCCGAAACGTCAGCCTTCCTGCTCCTCTGATGCTGCTTGGCCTGCTGTGGTCATCCAGCTCTACACCTTGTTATCTCTGAAAGTGTGCATTTTTTTTAAAAAGGTAGCAAGCTGCTACAATGTGCAGATCAAAAAAATGTTTCAACCACTACAGGCAAAAATTTAACAAGCTGGCATTTTGTTTTCCTTCTCTTTGTGGCTACGTTTGTCTCTTTCCCCCATTTAGTGAAACTGTCGACAGCATAAATAGGTCTGTGTCATCAAGAAATTAATACAGTTACTAAAAATAGTTTGAACTATTACAGTGGAAATAAAGCATAAGGGATGTTCAAAGCAATCTGTTTTTCTAATCAGTCCGTTCAGATGTTAATACACATCTCTGGAGCAGGTGGGACTTGAATCTGGGCCTCCCAGTCCAGGGATAGGGACACTACCACTGCACCATAAAAAGGGCCTTCAAAGCATAAAGTTCAATTCTCTAGCATCAATCTTAAATTTGAAGGATTTTGATAGAATATTTAGATACATTCCTGATCAAACAGAAGAATGCCAATCAAATGGGAGTGTTTGATGTTTTTGCTTTTCGGCATCAACTATATGATTGGGAAGAGAGTTTGCTGCTTCAATATTCTTTCTTAATCCCAACTTCAGGATAGCACCTCCCAGAATATTGGTGAGTTATTCATTTATTCCATTAGTGAACTTTGTAACATTTTGACATACATTTTCGCTTGTAATGGTGTCTGCACTGCCTTTTGGGTTTCGTTATTAGGGCTGCTTTCTCTGCCCTTGCTTACACTGGTGCATTTTCTAATTTCAATGTGAAGCATTACTGATTTATCAGCTGAAGGAGAGTAGTATATATAAATGGGTTTTTTTTGTTCCACAATTATTCATAAACGGAACTCAGTACCCTGTAAGTTAATCTGCGTCCTGTTGAGCCATCAACCAAGTGAAAGCAAGCTGCTAGTTAACAACGGAAGGCTTTCAAACTGATACTTGAAGCCTTGTCATAGGAATCAGGGTGCAGCATTGGTAACAAATGAGTTGGGAGAACTTCAGATTAGTAAAAGTTCTCATCACTTCTTTTGAAACCGTTTAGTTCTGGATATTTGCTGGACCTCGAATGTGAGTCCTCTGACTGGGATGGTTAATCTGGTTGATGTATTTTAAAAAAGTGTTAGAGGTACTGACATTTGGTACCTGACTCTCGAGCAGTACTAAAGTCAAGGACTGTTGTTTGGTAAATAAAGGGTGACTTGGTGACACAGGCTCAGTGGAGTTATTTCAGTGGCAATGAGAGTGGGATTAATGATGTTACTGTGCAAAATGCCTACTATCTGAAGCCCAACTGGACTTCAAACAGGCATTTCAACAGGCTTTATTCGTGGAAAATTTAGTAAGTGGAGCGTATGAGTTGCAGGGTATTTCGATGGAAGTGAACACCCTCGCCAGTCCAATTCAGCTTGAGGAATGCCACTTGATTGAAGGTAGTTGTATAGCCTCAATTAGAATGTACCCTTATCAGAGGGACTCTAGGTCCGCCCACAGTAAAACCCCAAAACAAAGCCAAGCCTCAGCCAAACAGTTAAAATTTCCTTCAAGATCTTTGCTGACAAACCATTGAAGTTATTGCTGGCATGCAGACTCATGACAGCAAAAGAGTCCTAGACCTAAATTGAGAAAGATAACTCACAGACCAGTATTCCATCATCAAGTAATCCTTTACTTATGCAAGAGCAGTTCTTGACTTTAGGACTGCCTCATTTAGAGTCAGGTACCAGACTGTCAGTATCTTTGACAAGCGCTCTTTTTATATGTCAGCCAGGGCTCCCTGATTGGGGCTGGTGATCTGATCCAGTTGGGGAACTTGTATTCTGTGAGGTCCAGCTGGCTGATTTTGTTACAGTCACTACATCCCTTGCCCTCTGAGTCTGAGGACATAGGCTGGTCCTTTCTCTTAAAAACCCTCCTGGGGTATTTTAGCACCAGGTCAGGTTCCTCTAACTCAATATCTGACTCAGGCGGCATGTATTACATGAGAGCTCACCTCTTGCAACAGGAGAGCCTCGGTAGAATTTTACTCTCTCCTTCCAACAGCAAAGCCATAATGTCCATCTCGGATTCTGAGGACTCTAACACTTGATGGAGAGGATGAATCTATGGGTTCTGGCAGCCTTTCAGACTTTACCAAGGGATAGGGCACTTCTTGCTCCCGCACTGTTTGCGAATTCTCAGCTTTCGTATGGTTCACGTGCTTGTTCGTGACTGTCAAGCCTACCCAAACTTTATATGTCACTGGTCCATGCCTGTTACCCAAGCAGAGCTATTTCTGTGTTTTTTACACCAAACTTCATCCCCTGTAACAAACTGTCTCTGTCTCTCTGGCTACTGTTGGGATGGCAGGTTTGTGACCATTTTTATACTGTAACAGTAGTGTTGAAAATGGAGGGAAAGATCAAATGGCAACGGTCTTGTGAATCATTGCCAGGAAATACTGCACAATTTCAGCTGCAACTACCAAACTGCACAAAATTACCTGTGGGTATCATAGCCATGAGAAAGGAAACATCTAATCTGATTAATGACAGCCTCTTTTGGACGCTACTGATGTGATGGAACAAATTATCAGTGCTGATGGTTACTCACCAGTAACCTGTTTGCAGCTCAATTTTGGTAAAACTAGGTGCATTTTTTGATCCACACTTCGTTAAGAAGTTTGTTTCAGATCTGGAGGCATGAGCTGAAGATTGGAAGAGAGGTGAGATTAGCTGCCTTTGACATTAAGCAATATTCAATTAAATTCATTTATTTTGTATGTAATAACATTGAGAAAAGTTGGACAGGTTGGAAGAGGGTCAAGTACAGATCAGCCATGATCTGATTAGAATGATGAAATAAGCTTGTAATGGTTTATCATTTTGCTTTCATTAGTGTGTGCATGCTATGAACTCTTTATCGAGGTTACTATAACCAGTATTATTTTTTCATTTTATATGTAGATTAAAATTACCCATAATTATTGTTGTCCCTTTATCACAAGCGCCTAATATTTCATCTTGTGTACTTGTGATCACTGTTAGGGGGCCTGTAAATCACTCCACAGTAAATTATTTCCCCTACTATTCCAACACCCAAACTGATTCCCCTTCCTGATCTCCTGAACCATTTGAGTATGGAATCCGTACCACATTTGATTAGGTGTGTTACCACTCCGGCTTTACCTAGCTTCTTTATTCTTAATTTTTAAAAATTCATTTATGGGAAGAGTGTGTTGCTAGTTGGCCAGCATTTATTGTCTGTTCCTAGTTGCCTTTGAGAAGGTGGTGAGGAGCTGCCTTCTTGAACTGCAACAGTCTGTCTTCTGTGGGTTGACCCACGATGCCGTTAGGGAGGCAATTCCTGGATTTTGACCTAGTGACAGTGAAGGAATGACAATATATTTGTCATTGTCCAAGTCAGGATTGTGTGAGGCTTGGGGGTGTGGTGTTCCTATATATCTGCTGGAAACAGTGTCAATCAAACAGCCTGCTTTGTCCTAGATGTTGTCCAGCTTCTTCAGTGTTGTTGGGGCTACAGTCCTCCAGGCAAGTAGGGAATATTCTGTCACTCTCCTGGCTTGTGCCTTGTAGATGATGGACAGGCTTTGGTGAGTCTTGAGGTGTGTTACTCGCCTCAGTATTCCTCGCTTCTGACCTCTTTTGGCACTGTCCTTAACCACTGTGTTTGTGTTAAGTCCAGTTGAGTTTCTGGTCAATGATAACCGGCAGGATTTTAACAGTGAGGGATTCAGTGATAGTAACACCTCCGAATGTCAAGGGGCAGTGGTTAGATTATCTCTTATTGGTGATTTGTGTGGCACAAATGTCACTTGCTACTTGTCAACCCAAGCCTGGATATTGGCCAGATCTTGTTGCATTTTGATGTGGACCGCTTCAGTATCTGAGGAGTCACGAATGGTGTTGAACATTATGCAATAGAGAACGTCCCCACTTCAATCCTTATGATGGAGGGAAAGTCATTGATGAAGCAGCTGAAGACGATTGAGCCTAGGACACTACCCTGAGGACCTCCTGCAGAGAGGGTCCTGGAACTGTGTTGATTGACCTCCGACAACTCACGACCATCTTCCTGTGTATTAGGTATGACTCCAACCACCAGAGAATTTGCCCCCAGATTCCCATTGATTCCAGTTTTTGCCAGGGCTCCTTGATGCCACACTAGATCAAATGCAGCCTTAATGTCAAGGGCTGTCACTCTCATCTCACCTCTGGAGTTCAGCTCTTTTGTCCATCTTGGAAC
>NC_063339.1:33023707-33063785 GCF_021869965.1 Rhincodon typus | reverse complement strand
CCCCACTCTCTCTTGCTGAGCAATTTTCTCCTTCTCTCCATAATAAAGTGTCTTCCCTTTACCCTAAGGCTGTGCCCTCCAGTCCTAGTCTCCCTTGTTTCCAACATCCACTCTGTCCAGGCCATTCAGTATTCTATAAGTTTCAATTAGATCCCCCTCATCCTTCAAAACTCCATCGAGTATAGATGCAGAGTCCTCAAACGCTCCTTTTGGGCTAAGCCTTTCATTACTGGAATCATTCTCGTGAACCTCCTCTGGATCCGCTCTAGGGCCAGTGCCTCCTTCCTGAGATATGGGGCCCATAATTGCTCACAATACTCTAAATGTGGTCTGACCAGAACATTATAAAGCCTCAGAAGTACATTCCTGCTTTTATATTCTAGTCGTCTCGGAATAAATGGCACGTTGTATTTGCCGTCCTAACTACCGACTCAACCTGCAGGTTTGGGTGCAGATGCTTCAAGCTGTGCGTAGACCCTCAGTACACAAATACCAAGTGTCACTACGTACTGAGGTTGTACCTGTCCCCATTGTTGCGAAGGATGGGACTGGCCTGGGTGCTGCAGAACACTCCAAGTAGTTGGACCATTCTGTATCACCTATCCTTCATGGAGAAATTTGCAAAGACCTTGACCACAAGTCCATCAGGCAGTGGTCAGCCCATAGAATCCTCAAGACCCTGTGGAGGAAAAGGGACTGTCACGCACATCCTGCTGGAATGTGCCTTTGCAAGGGAAGTCTGGAGAGAGATGCAGTGGTTTTTGTTGTGGTTCCTCCTGAGCAACTCTGTGCTGTCTGGTCAGTTCCCCAGGGCAAACATCAACTGTGCCTGGACGGTATTAACCCAATGAAAGACGCTCTTTAGTCTGCCCAAAACCTGTTGTTCTTCTAGAGCAAGAAGTTGATATCAATTAAATGAGCGGACTGGCACATTACAAGGTCCAGGGCTATGTGCTGAAGTACGCACTAAAGCTTGAGGTAGCTGCTGCCAAGGCGCATTGGGGAAAGGCCACCATCTCGGGTCTTTCGGCCAAAGTGCAATGGGGATCTGTTCAGTTGCTGGACCCTTCCAGTGCCTCTAACGTATATAAGTAGTATCATACATAAGTAAGAAATGCCTTGGGTTCCATTTGTTCTGGATGTGCAAAGACTCTATAGAATAGAACTGCTTTAGTGATTACATATGCATATAAAGATTATTTTATAAATGAAATGAAGTATATTTTTGAAATTCAAAAAAAAATGTTGAGAATGCTTGGTGAGACTATGCCAATGTGAACACCATTTCCAGGCATGGTTTATATCTATTCTTGTCTGATTATTATTCTGTTTAGCCTTGCACCATTAAACCCTTGATCATTTAATCTGTCCTGTCCTCCACCCTAACACGGACTTTTCCTTTTGTTTCTCTTACTAATCCCAGTTTAAAGATCTTGGTTCATGAAAGGCCAGGTCATTTATATCAGCATCGGTACAAAATATAAAACATTGCAGGTGCTAACTGAAAATGGGTGGTATTCCCTGCTTTTGGGAGAAAACATTGCACATTAGCCTGGCTAGGGAGAATCAGAAGTGTAGCAATCACTTTTCAAAGATCTTGATACCGTATTTTTTGTTTTGGTTTTGTTAACATCCAGATTTTTCTTCCACCAACCATCCAATTTGTTACTTCTATTCTGGAGATTAGGCAGATGAGAATCTATTACTTTTAGTTCCAAATTCTTCTCCTGTAGAAAATTGATTTTGCAATGTTCAAAACAGGGAGCATCAACTTTGAGTTTTCTGAATGGTCTGCAAAGCATTTGTAATTCGCGTTCTGCAGTGGTTTTATGGGGTGGTGGGAGGAAATTACTGCTGCATTTGTTTGTTTCAATCTTATTCTTCTTACCTCCAGTATACAAACCTAGCTTGCCTAACCTCGAGACAGCTTTCTCACTTCAAACATAAGATGGGAAATCATTTTGGAAAGGCAAATCAGGGTGGGAACTTATACACTCAATGGTAAGGTGCTGGAGAGTGTTGCTGAACAAAGGGACCTTGGAGTGCAGGTTCGTAGTTCCTTGAAAGTGGAGTCGCAGGTGGACAGGATAGTGAAGAAGGTGTTTAGTATGCTTGCCTCTATTGATCAGTGCATTGAGTTTAGGAGTTGGGAGGTCTTATACAGGACATTGGTTCGGCCACGTTTGGAATATCGCGTGCAATTCAGTCTCCCTGCTATAGGAAAGATGTTGTGAAACTTGGAAGGATTCAGAAAAGATTTAAGAGGATGTTGCCAGGGTTGGAGGTTTAAGCTATAGGGAGAGGCTGAATTGCCTGGGGCTTTTCTCCCTGGACCATTGAATCCTAAGAGATGACCTTATAGAAGTTTATAAAATCATGTGGGGAATGGATAGGGTAAATAGACAAGGGCATAGATTTAAGGTGAGAGGGGAAAGATATAAAAGGGACCTAAGGGGCAACATTTTCATACAAAGAATGGTGTATGTATGGAATGAGGTGCCAAAAGAAGTGGTAGAGGCTAGTATGATTACACCATTCAAAAGGCATCTGGATGGGTATATGAATAGGAAGGGTTTAGAGGGATATGGGCCAAATGCTGGCAAACGGGACTAGATTTATTTAGGATATCTGGTCGGCATGGACAAATTGGACTGAAGGATCTATTTCCGTGCTGTATATCTGTGACTCTAACTATTTTCTGAACTGTTTGAACATGTTTGCATCCTAACTTAACTAAAGTGACCAAAACTGTACAAAATACTCCAATGTCCTCTCATGAATGCCCTTTATCAATGATGCATAATCTCCTACTTATATATCCAGTTCTCCTTGCAATCAGCAGTAACACTCTAGTAGCACAGTATTTGAAGAAAATTAAATGGCCCAAATGTACTTTAATGGATATAGTCTTGTAATCATTATGGAGACATGGTTACTAGGAAATCAAAGCTGGGAACTAAGTATTCAAGGGTATGTGATTTTGAAAAGATAAACAGAAAGGAAAGAGTAGTGGAATACAATTGTTAATATGGGATAGAATAAGCATGATGGCAAGAAATGATCTTTGATCAGAAGATGTAGAATCCATATTGGTGGTAATAAGAATTATAAACAGGAAGAAGACACTGGTAGGATTAATCTGTATGTTCCCTAACAGTAGCTGTATGGTAGACCAGAACAAATTGGGAGATAGAGGACATGTTTTTAAAAAAAAGCAGTACATTAATCAGATTGACAGAGGTAGCTATAAGGAAGATATCATGGCATATTCGGGGCAGTTTCCCAGAACACACATTGTGGATCCATCCAGCGTTCAGGCTATTTTATATCTGGTGATGTGTAATGAGACAGCTTTAATAAATGATCTCCGTAAAATGTTCCCTTGGAAATAGTGACCATAACATGTTAGAATTCAGCATTCAATTTAAGAAGGAGAAGCTTCAGTCAGAAGCAACTGTGCTAAACTAAAATAAAAGTAATTTCAAAGGAATGAAGACAGCTGGCTGGAGTGGGCTAGAAAGCTGTATAACATCAAAGACTTTTGGGGAATAATGGGGGACGTTTAAGAAAGTTGTTCATAGCTCACTACAAAAATATATCCCACTGAGAAAGAAGGGTTTTTGGAAAGAGATAAGCCAACAATGGTTAATTGGGGAAATTAAGCAGAGTATCAAATTGAAAGTAAAAATACACAATGTGGCAAAAATTAGTAGAATTAGAAATTGGGCAACTCTTTTTTAAATGACCAAAAATACAATAAACAGGGAGAAGATAAACTTTGAGATTTAAACTTGCAAGTAGTATCAAGATGGACAGTAAGAACTTCTTTAAATATTTTGAAAATGAGTGGCCTTAGAGAAGCAGGAAGTGGCAAAGGAGTTGAAGAAATACTTGATCAGTCTTCGGTGATACCTGAACTGTGGTTTTCTTAAAAAAAAAACTTTTTTTGTAAATTTTGCTGCAAATCTGTAGAGTCACAGCAATCACATGATTTTAAATAGGATTTTAGACACTCATTTCATTATACTGCAGTTCCCTTGCATCTCTTGGTCTTGAAATTTTGGAAAAATTGCTTTACATTCCCTCTGTGCTTGTGGGGTAAGGGAGGCAGGGTTGTGGTTAGAATGGTGTGAACTTTTGTTTCAAATCTTATTTTTAACATTAAATTTACAACTAATTGTTTTTAAATATATATGAATTTGAAGTTGACTTTTCACTGCTTAAAATCTAAATCATAAACTGATTAACTTTTCAACTTTCAAGGTCTCTGCCTCTTTTTGCTGATGGCCTTTTGTGAATAGGAACTTCTTGGCACCAGATAATTTGTCTTTTATTGGGTTGGGTATGCCTGCTGCTCCACAAGAATAATATAGGTTGCTGATATTCTGAACTGTTCATCCCCTACTCATTATTTTGTTACCTGATATGTGATGGTCCAGTGAACTTTAGGAGGGCATCTGTTCAGAATGCACAAATTGTTAACAGTATGTTAATAAAGAACTGCTTGGGAGTAGCTTGGGGGAAATTATAGTTCCGAATTGCTTTTATTACTAAGTTTATTTTTGTTAACTTGTAACACATTAGCCAAGGCATTGCCTGTAGAGAAAATCAGAGTTGACTTGTCACCCATCAGTACGTATTCTCCTATCGTGTCCATTGTTGTGATTATCTGGAATTCAGACTTTCCAGCATTTGTCCTGCTAAGTGTGTGATGAAAAGCTTGAGCAAGATTCTCTAGAACTTCAATGTTGAAAATATGCTACTGAGTGACTGCTTGACTGCTTAACCACTTTCTTAACTGCTTAAGGCAGCCACTGTTATTAGTTGTGGTGCAGGATAGTGAATAGTTACTTCAATGAAATTGGCATTTCCATGCAAGTGTCAGTTTTTTTTCTCTCTAGGAGCTCTTTTGGTATTTAAACAAAAAACTGCCTGGCTTAATTTTGACAGGGGCTACGTTTGATTTTTAGGGGTGTATTTTGTTTTTACGAGTTCATGAAAAAGTTATGACAATAGATCATACCCAGATTACTTACACACATGATGAACTTTTAAGACAGTTTTTTTTAAAAAGGACATATGTGCCAAATATGGCTGGGAATGTGAATTCTCTCAGAATTTAGTGACTGGAAAATTCCTGTGTGGATTATACTTAGTCCTGAGTGAAATCATTGAATGTCCCAAATGAAGTGCGTCAAGGAACTTCAGACAGAGACATGTCAAAGGAAGAGATGAAATGCAAAAACTGAACAATTATCTCCAATGATTGCAGAGATAACGGAGGGTGATTACCATCCAAGCAGAAGCAATCGGCACGGTGGCTCAGTGGTTAGCACTGCTGCCTCACAGCACCAGGTACCCGGGTTTGATTCCACCCTCGGGCAACTGTCTGTGCGGAGTTTGGATGTTCTCCCCGTGTCTGCATGGGTTTCCTCCGGGTGCTCTGGTTTCCTCCCACAGTCCAAAGATGTGCATGCTAGGTGGATTGGCTGTGCTAAATTGCTCGTAGTGTTCAGGGCTGTGTAGCTTAGGTGGGTTATAGGGGGATGGGTCTGGGTGGGATGCTTCGAGGATCGGTGTGGACTTGTTGGACCAAAGGGCCTGTTTCCACACTGTAGGGATTCTAAGAACTCAATCTCTTCGGAGTTGTATTACAGATTGCGGACACAAGATGAGGTAAAAGAAAGCAATTCTGGGCGAAAGACATGTTTGTGTTTTCCCCTTCCAGGAATATGCAGACCAATGTGTTTTAAAAGAAACCACTGCAACCCAGGTCTCTCTACTGATTTGGGGTTCACGTTCTGTGGAACTAGTGCTGCAAAGATCACTCTATCACTGGTGGAAGAATATCATAAGACAATAAAACCACTCAAAAGAAATTGGGCAATGCCCTTTGGTTAACTTGCAGAACTAAGAATCTCCATTTCAACTGCCAAAGTCAGTGCTGCTGGAACCACCCAACCTGACCGCAATATTTCACCATCAGCTCCTGACAGACATGCAAAACTGTCTAGTATATCATCTTTCTTTCTGTTGTGTTTCCTCAAGTTTTGTTTTATAATGTGTTTGAGTGTATTATGTTTTATTATTTTTCTTCAATTATACAATAGAAACACAACAAATAGAGGCAGGTGCACCTGACTGATTGCTGGAATGATGGAACTGACTTATGAGGAGAGATTGTCCTAATCAATATTCACTGGGGTTCAGAAGATGGAGAAGGATCTCAGAAACCTTTAAAATTCTGACAGGGTAGATGCAGGAGGGATGTTCCCGCTGGCAGGAGGAGTCCAGAACTGTGGCCAATCTAAAGATATGGAGTAAACCATGTAGATTTAAATTTTATCATCACATGTACTGAAGCATAGGAGTACAGTGAAAAATGCACAAAGTCACCATTTTCCAGCACCATCTTAGTATATGAATGATCTGATTAAAACAAAAACAGAAATAATAGAAACAGCTAAAAGAAAAGGAAACATCCAGATCACCCCCAACTCTGCCATGAGTAGTCCTCCACCACCAGAAAAACAAAGTCACAAAATCCATTCCTCAGTTTGCAAATACTCGGGTGCCCCAGGTGAGATGAGAATTTTTTTTTCACCCAGAGGGGTTGATCGTGTGGCATTCACTACCACAGAAAACAGTCAAGACCAAATCATATGACTTCAAAAAGGAGTTGGATATAGCATTTGTGGCTAAGGGCATCAAAGGATATGGGTGAAAGTAGGAACGCAGTCTTGAGTTGAGTGGTCAATCATGATTATAATGAAAGGTGATGCAGGCTTTAAGGGCTGAATGGCTCACTCCTATTTTCTGCTTTTTTGAGCAAGCCATTGGCCCTTTAAGCCTGCTCTGCCATTCAAATGATCATGGTTTAGTAACAAACTCATTCTTTCCTTTAATCCAAGAAAGCCTAGTCAAATTAGCTAATTTTAGAACATGTATACATTGCAACTGGGAAACGTATCAACAAGGAAAGGGATCTTGTGTTAAGTTAACTCTGTTATAACCACCCACAGCAAGGGGAATGTTTGAATAAAGGAAGGAACTAGATCTTCCCTCCTCACTTTGCAGTATAATGATTTTCTTTTGGGGCTTTTCCTTTCAGAATCATCAGGAATTGGGGACAAGTTATAATGTCTTCTTTAGTTCTTCTGTTTCTTTTCTCTATTCAGGTTCAGTTTAACTCTTTGTTTGGTTTGCAATGCAGAATGACATCAATAGTGCAGGTTCAATTTTCATACCAATGTAGGTCACAATGAATGTCCCACCTTCTAAAGCTCATCCCTCACCTGAGGCATGGTGACTCTCAAGTTAAACTCTCCACCAGACATGTGTGTCTTTCTTTATTGAAAGAGCAACACACTGATCCTGAGAGACTATGGTGACTTTACCTTTACTCCCACATTTGGATTCTAAATACTATTCCCAATTTACAATAAAAATTTAATATTTGATTCATCTGTATTTCCAATTATTTGACAACATGGAATAGAAATCATAGGCAAAAGAAGCAGTTTGCGTAAATTGGTAACATCACAAATGAGTTTCTCTGGAGTTAATCATGGTTAAATTCATCGCATTTCTGGAGACCTCAGTGTTGCTGATGTAGCTTTATGTCACTTATGATTGATTGACTCAAGCATTAGCATTCAATGGAAAGCTGCAGGACATGGAATTTGAGAAATGGAACATGCAATCAGAAAAATAATGAGCACGACTAGTATGAATATAGTCAAATCACAGCTGAACTAAATAAACTGTCCGGCAGCTTGCCCATTGATTGAGTAATTGCTATACAAATTTATCACACTGTAAACAGAGGCCCTTTTCCCACGTTTGAGTTCATTCATAATTTCTGCTTGGAGTACGTACTTACATGTTTACACTATCAGTTCCAATGAGGTGTTTAAAATCATATAGGGTTTGGTAAGTGTAAATAAGGAGAAATAGCTTTCGGTAGCAGAAGGGTCTGTCAACCAAAGACACTAAATTTGAGAATTTAAAAACGAATGAGAGGTAGCATAAAGGCAAAATAAATCAGACAGCAAGTTTTGATCTAAAAACATCGTGGACACAGAACAAGTACTTGCAAAACGATATTTGATAAATACTCGAACATTCAGGGCTTATAGGTAAAGAGCAAGGGTGTAAGACTAAATAGATAGCTGTTTCGGAGATGGAGAAAAGATTTGTGCCAAATGGTCTCTGTCTGAACTGTGAGTCTATGAGGTTCCTTCATGTCTCGAATATGGCCAACCTCTTTCTTCAGCACTGTTATAGCATGCAGTTGCTGTAACTCAGAGAGCCTGTTTGACTTCCTGGTCACTATTTTGACTTATATTCTCCCATAAACAGGCAGTAATTGTAACATCTTAGACACGTACTCATTAATATTTTTTCCTCCCTGTCAGAAAATACTTAGCTGCAATATTTTAATTTTCACTTAATACATTTAGCTCCAGTTTGGCAGATATGTCATATAACTATTTCTCATCATTCCACAATGTTGAACACTGTCCAAACATAATACACCTTAATGCCAGCATTTGTTGATTGAAGGGCACAGGTTAGTGCGTTATTCTTACTTGTCTTCCTCCCTGCCTGTCTGACTCAACACCTCAATTCCTGACAAACCCACTTGCTGCCTTCTTGCTTATTATTGCTTCTGCTAGCCACTTGCTTCTATGATGGTCCCATTCTCTGCCTTCCTCCTGAGCTCTTACACTTGCCACCTCTCCAGTTTGCCACCTTCTTGCCCCTTGTGTTTGCTGTTTCTCCTACTTAGTGCTAACCATTCCCTGCTTCACCCTGGTCGCTTCTTCCTTTAGCACCTCCTTATTTCTTACCATTCTTTTCCATGCTTCGCTTGCAGCATAACTTAGTTAAGCTGTCAGAATTGTTTCATGAATTGAAGAAAATCAATCAGGCCCGGTCTGAAGCGAATGATTTGAGTGAATGTTAGCGCGCAAATAACTTTTTTTTTGTTTAATTTTTACAAGTTACCATTCAAACTTCGGAGCTGTCTTGCAATTTAATGGATGTAAGTGAAAATTATATTTGGCCTGGAAAAAAAACTAAGTTCTGACTTGTGCACTATTCCTTGTCCTCTAATCACAAGTTTCTTCCTTCCACTCTTAAAACTCCTTCAATTTTAGATCCTCACTGTGGAGACATGTCAGGAGCAGGGCGATGAAACCCTTGATGTTGCATTTGAGAGGCAGACAGGTTTACAGATCCTATCTCTCCACTGCTTGTTACTTCTCCAATTAAACTGCATTATGTACAGGCATGGTCATTCTTTTTCACTCTATCTTGGTGTTTTTGTTGGTTAAATGAGGGGTTTCTAGACCAGTTGTCTACCAGCTATATATTTTAGCCACAGCTTCCATGTGTCTGTCAGTTCTTAAGGTTTACATTTAATGGAAATGGTGTTTGTACAAAGTAATTTCAGTTTTGAATCTTTCCTACATTTAAGCATCCAAGTCATAAAGATGTACAGCACGGAACCAGATCCTTCAGTCCAACTCGTCCATGCCGACCAGATATTCTAACTAAATCTGGTCCCATTTGCCGGCGTTTGGCCCATATCCCTCTAAACCCTTCCCATTCATATACCTATCCAGATGCCTTTTAAATGCTGCAATTGTACCAGCCTCTACCACTTCCTCTGGCAGCTCATTCCATACAGATGCCACTCTCTGTGTGAGAAAGTTGCCCCTTGGGTCTCTTTTAAGGTGAAAGGGGAAAGATTTAAAATGTATGATGCCTAATTTTGGACCGCCGCCCACCACCCACCACCACCACCACCACTCTGGGGAAAAGACCTTGTCTCTGTACCACATCACGTTCCTCATGATTTTCTAAACTTCTACAAGGTCACCCCTCAATCTCTGATGCTCCATGGAAAATAACCCCAGCCTATTCAGCCTGTTCCTATAGCTCAAACCCTCCAACCCTGGTAACATCCTTGTAAAATAAATAATTTTACTTTAGATTTACTTTTAGTTTGACTGACTCAAATGGCTGAAGTACAAATGCTATATGTGTACTGTAAGTCTTGGGGAATGTTTTTTTTTGTCTGGTAAAAGAGACATTCCCACTCAATTCCTTTTTCTGATGTTCTTATTTGGTTAACTCGTTGGATACCCGTTTATCTTCAAGCACAAGGACGGAAAAGATTGGTTTAAGCAAAATAGCTTTTGTATGATCTTAACTAGATCATCTTAATTGTCTCTCTGTTGTCTAGACAACCGAAAATGGTTTTCCTATCTTCTCCCTCTCCACCCAACCCCAAATTATAACATTATTAAACCATAAAGTTCCAATTGCTAAGTGTTTCTAAAATTATTGATATCATTTCTATTAGATGAAGATGCTGTCAAGTTTTGAATTCTTGGCGTGTAAATTAATCTAGTTAGACACTGAATATTACAATTTCTTAATCTTGCTTTTAGATAGCTCCTTTAACTTGTGATAAATATATTTTCAAAACAACTGGGCCCAAAACTTTGAACTTGGAAGATTTCCAATGCTGAAATGAGCTAGAATTGATGTCTTGTTTCTCTAACTTTGCAAAATTTCAGAGCTAACTTCGTGATCAGTTGTTGCGATTGTGAATAGTCAATGCTACCACAGTGTTGCACATCAAATGGAAGGAATCTCTCTGGTTGAATGTTTACTTTGTCACCACATTCTCATGAGGAAGATAAATATAACATTTGCTGGAAGGTATGGCCTCTGGTTTGGCATGTAACTTGCTGACATATTATCTAGGTTGAAGTGTGGCTAATTGAGCGTGTTGTTGATATGTCGCTGAAGCCTTGCAACCGTTCTACTGCAACTGTGTTCAAGCTGAATGAATTTTTGTTTTAAATATTTAAAACTTAGTGTCTTTTGTTATGATCTTTCTTTGTTTCTACCTTAACCCATGTCTCAACTAATATTGTGCTTTTCTAAATTTTCCTGCTTCTTATGTGCTTGATGTTATTCAGTGGAGCAAAGGCTGCTAATCAGTGCTTTTTCCAATTGTAGCATGCCCAATCACCCTGCAGTTATTCAGTAAGTGGAAGTTGTTGTGTGAAGATTTATAGTAGCAAATCTGTGGGACTGTAAAACAAAGTATTTTCCAGCTAAATAGACATATTTTAATTTCAGTAAATTGAGATTTGATGAGTAAAATGATGATCCCTGCAACCTTCTCCAAGGAGTGTAAAGTGAAATGCCGGTTAAGAATTGGTGGTGAGGTGCTATGGTGTATCTTGTAGATCAGGACATCCCAAATGTTGTACTCCAAAAGATGACTAGACTTAAACAAAATCCAATCCACACTTTTATATGAAACCTTTATTTCTGTTAACACAATCCCCAAAATACTCTCACCACTGCTTACTAGCTCCCCATATTTACAGATAACTTACTTCAAATTAGTCTGATGCTATTACACAGCTCTACAGCAGGTAAGGCTTGAACCCAGGCCTCCTGGCTCAAAGCACTACAAAAGCCACATCTCCCCATATTTATACAACCATTTCAAACCAAATTAAATCTGACTCTAAACATATCCATTATCTATTCTCTCATTCCATTAGTTCTCAGACATTCCTTCAAACCATTTGGGATGATAAATTCCCTTTTTTGTTTTTAAAAAGAAGTTCTAGATAAAATGAACCTGCAGTTAAAAACAGGCAAAATAACAGATAATATTCCCACATTTTCCTTTGTGCAGTACAGTTCCAAGTGTTCTTTTTCAAGTATGAGTTTCTTAGAATTTGTTGGCTTACAAAATAAGCAATTAAAAGTGAGTGGAGGTAGATATAGGGGAGAGGTCAGAGGTAGGTTCTTTACTCGGAGAGCGGTCGGGACGTGGAATGCATTGCCGGAGAGGGTAGTGGAGTCCTCATTAGGGGCATTTAAGCGACTATTAGATAGGCATATGGATGATCGTATAAGGTCGGGGTGGAGGTTAGATAGACCTTAGAATTAGGGTAAAAGTTCAGCACAACATCGTGGGCCAAATGGCCTGTACTGTGCTGTACTGTTCTATGTTCTATGTTAACTGACTGCTACTATCCCCCAACCATTTAAATTTGAAGATCTCCTTCCCTTCCTCTTTCTCCATTTCTTCCCCTTGTCACTCCCACTCCTTCCTCCTCTGTTTTAATTCTCACGGTTTTTATTCCTCCATGGGATGTGGGCATTGCTGACTGGACCAACATTTATTGCCCATCCCTAATTGCCCAGAGGGCAGTTAAGAGTCAGCCAAGTTGCTGAGGGTCTGGAGTCATTTGTAGGCCAGACCAGGTAAGGATGGCAGATTTCCTTCCCTAAAGGACATTAGTGAATGTCAGCAATGGATTCATGGTCATCATTAGATACTTAATTCCAGATTATTACTGAATTCAAAATCCACCATCTGCCATAGCGGGATTTGAACCCAGATCTCCAGAACATTACCTGGGTCTCTGGATTAGTAGTCTAGCGATAATGCCACTAGGCCATCGCCTATCCTGTAGTTCAAAGTTCATTTAAGTACTGATTTTATTATTGATGTAGCACTTAATTGCTGCTGAATCGCTCTTTGAATTTTTCCAATATTTTCACATAAGAAAAATATTATATTTACTGTCTCATCAAGAGCAAGAATCGTTGCCGTTAAGATACCTTTTACTACTTTACTGATCCTTTTAGTTTCCATTTCTCACAAAGAAAAATTATAAACTCTCCTGCACTTGAGAACCCATCACAGAGATTTATATAACAGGCATCACTACAAACAAGAAGTGTCATGTTCTTAGCGTCTTCCAATTATGGAAGTTTCAAAACGTGTACTCCGTTTTTCAATTTTTTAAACATTTTGTTTGGCTAAATAATATCTTCCACCTTGGATTTTACTTGAACTCAGTCTCATACTTCAGAATTGACATCTGGCCGCCTTTGGGCACCAACCAATTCAGCTTCCAACTAGATTTTGCAATTCCCCCATTTCATTTTCAAAACCACTGTATCTTTTTGTGAAACGCTACTTTGACTAATAACAATGGAGGTAACATTTTCCAAATAGGATCACTGATGCAGAGCGACACGTAATCCATTGTACCTGATTTCCAATCCAATAAATGTGAGCCCCAGAGTCTGACTTGCAATTTTGAATTCTGTTTAAAGCCCACTTTTAGCAACTTTTTCAAATTCATTGCCCTCTCCCCGCAAAATAATCATTTACATGGATCATTAAGATGTCTGAAGCTTCCCCTTCTGATGCCAGTGAAACATGGCAGGGTTTGCTTTAAACTGAAGGCAGCCCAATTTCGATAAGGTAAACTTTTGGGAAATATCAGAATCTAGCGGCATCATTTGAACCATATTCATATTTATTTAAATTCCAGCGTTCCCACTGCATTGTGCCTCTATGAAGATTAAAAGATGCTTCCACCCCCTTTAAGCTGATCTCCCTGAAAAAATGCAACTTTAATATCGTTTGAGCTACAATCCTAAGTATTTGTCGCTAACAAAGCCAAAAAAAATTCTAAATAGCTTTTCTTGCTGTCAGCGAATCTACGATTATACCTTGACCCCCATTTTGTTTCAAAACCATGTGCACTAGCCTTGCTTTAGCCTTATAAGTTCCATCAGGGGACGCATTCAGTGCATATCCACCTGCGCAACTAGTGGATAGCTGGTTGTGCCCTATCTGGCAGTTCTGGGTATACCCCAAATTCTCTCCAACTTTATTCTTGCTTGGAATCTTTTATTAACCTGCATCCTTGTTTGCACATGGTCTCCTTATTAAAAGGATTTCCTTCATCTGTTTGTGATCTTTTAGGGGCATGTTTGCTCTGGACGCCCTGAGCTTAGAGTTTTCTGCCTTCCATCTTTGAACTTCATGTTCGATGGGTCTAACCTCCTGGCATTTGTCCTGTATGTTCATCAACCTTTTATATTTTCCATTGGCCTTCCCTGTTCGACTTATAATGTTGCATTCCTCCATTAGCCGCTTCTGGTAAATATTTAGTGTGGTGCACACTAAAGGCAGTTGTCCTTCAGAACTAATGACATCATATTGATCGTGAGAACTGATCTGCCCATCATCAGACAAATTGTGGCAGTTTGATCTCCTAGCTGAGCTATGATATGCACCTGGCTCCTCACTATTTTCTACAGTTCCTTCGGAATTTGCAAATTTGTAATTCCTAATCAAGTAACCTTGAGTGTACCCAAACTGTCTGATTCACATGCTGCACAATTGTTATTTTTCCGTCTTTACCATTAACTTTGCTGAGCCCACTTCATTCTTTAAGTCCCTTTCTCTTAAAATAAGCCTTATCTTAAAGACTGAAATGGGATTCCAGTGGCATTGCCTCGAATCGTAAGGCTTGTCAAATTCTTTGAGTTGGTCTTCAATGAAATTCTTTCTCCCTGCATTAGGGGATTTCAAGCTAGAACTAATGGAATTTGAGGATTCTTACCAAAAATTAACTGATGAACTATATCCTCACAATATCTGCAACAAATTCTTGGTTTCTACAGCCCATGCCAGTGCAGATGATAATTTTACAGTTCGGCTGAGCTGCCAAAGTTTTATCAACTACTTGTCTTTTACTGCATGCTTTATTTCACCCTATTGCTAACAGGGCTTTCTGTCCCCATTTTCATAACTATGGTGTTCATATTCCTGCAAATATTTTTGAATATGTAATTAGCAAACATTCCCTCATGAATCAACTTCTTTTAAAATTCATTTTTGTGGGCTGTGGGCATCACTGGTTGGTCGGCAATTGTTGCCTGTCCCTAGTTGCCCTTGAGAAGGTGATGGTGAGCTGCCTTCTTGAATCATTGCAGTCCACCTGCTGTGGGGGTTGACTGTCCATGCCATTAGGGAGGGAATTCCTGGATTTTGATCCAGCAACAGTGAAGGAATGGTGATATATTTCCAAGTCAGGATGATGAGTAGCTTGGAGGGGACCTTGAAGGTGATGGTATTAACATGTGAAACATTTTGCTGGTGATCCAAGTTTGGTCCATCTCCAATTTTCCATTGTGATTTCCATTCAAGCTTTTATCTTTACTTTTGTTTTATGAGAAAATCTGGTTCCCAAATTTACATAATGTGAAATAATGCCATTTTTCTTTATCCTATGTCTTTAAATCCATAGGCATTACTTCACTGAAATCTCTTGATAAGGGCAGACTTATTATAGGCCTTGATGGTGTCCTTTAGTATTTCCTACAAATCTCACACCTATTACATCTCTTGTATGAATTTATCAGACTCCCAATCCCTTATTTCTGCATTTTTTTTGAAAGTTTTAATCTTTAGAAGTTGATGAGCAAGCTGGTGATTATAATTTTAATGTAATTGATTTTTTTATTTTTTTTCGTCTTTTAAATTTCTATGCCACTGATCCCAATTGCACTTAACTTCTCCACTGAAGAAATGGATGTTCCATTAAAAGAACACAATAGTGTCCCAATATGTAAATTGTAAATTCAATAGATTTTCCAAATACAACAACTGTACCCAAAATGTTAACTCTGCTTTCTCCTCACAGATGTTGTTGGGCCTGCTGAGTTTTTCCAGCAATTTGTTTTTGTTTCTGATTTCCTGCATCCACAGTTCTTTTTGTTTTATTTTTGTTTACAATAACTTTGTTTTCTATATTAAGTTTCTTCTGTGCTTTATTCACTAATGGTCTATATAATAACAACAGTATTTTACAGGATGTTACATCAGTACTAATAAAGTGATTGATTATGGCTAATTTACAACAAATAACAACACTTTAGCATTCCAAACTTGAAACTGGTGGAATTCTCAAATTCCTTCATTTTAACCCAATCCATTTTACTCCGTCTAGGCAGCCTTTTAGCCAGTTTATTCCACACACAGTAGGTGCACAAAGGGGGTGGGGGTGGAAGTCGGAATCTGCGTAAGTAGAAGTCTCTGCCACAAATACATTCATCACTGAACTCCATAATCAGTCAGTAGTTCTCATTGATAAATTTAGCCATGAAGTTAACAAACTGTCCAAACTTTCCTGTATGTTCAAATCATCAGGTTCCAAGTTTTTTTTTAAAAAGTGCTTCTTATCTTGCTTCTGCATGGTAACAAAAGTGCTAAAGCCATATCTTGCATCTTCTTTGGTAAAGAAGTAAATTCGCTCCATGTTGTAGCTTTATTCTTTCATTGGTCGTGAAGCTCGTTTTCAGTACAGGTGGGTAATCATACCCCAAAACTTTACAGTTTAACTCAACCATCATCTGCTACTGATGTTAGACTCTAAAAGATAACTAATTAAACGATAGTGAAGTTTACATTTTTATGTTGGAACTTTATTTCAGTTAGCCATTCTCCATGAAATACTCACCCATGATTTACTAGCTCCCTATATATTTATCCAATTAATGTATTCATCAAGACAGCATATAGCACACTAGTTAGCACTGTTGCCTCACAGCGCCAGGGACCTGGGTTCGATTCCAGTTTGATTGTGCAAGCTACATACAGACATTCTTCCCATGTCTGTATAGGTTTCCAGTGGGTGCTCTGGTTTCCTTCAACCAATGAAAAGATCTTAAGATTAGGTGGATTGGCCACACTTAAGATTGCCCCATGGTGACCAGGGATGTGCACATGGATTAGCAGTGGTAAGTGCAGGGATGGCGTGGGTCTGAGTGCAGACTGGATGGGCTGAATGGCCTCTGTCTACATGGTAGGAATTCTATGGAAGTATTGCCTATTCCCACATTCCTTTAGACCACATTAGATGACACCAAATTTCGCCAATTGTAACACAGCAATTGAGTTGCATTGCAGTTTAAACCTGTGCCATTTTTAAAAATAATTGGGATGGCCAGTTCTTGAAGCCTGTGCTGTCTTACCAAACCCCATGATAAAGTGGGTGTCGTTTTTGGCCTTTAAAATCTCTGGACTAAACTCTGCACCCAAGCAGGAAATGGGGTCACATTGGGAAAAAGTTTTGGAAGCACACTTGTAGATGATGCATCCTCCTGCCCCTCTCTGCTACTGGTAGACAAAATGAGGGAGTGAATGGTTGAGTTGTTGTGGGTCTTCTGTCAACCAGTGTTTTTCCCTGGATGTTGTCATGCTGCTTGTATTGTTGGAGCTTGCACTCCACTGCAACCTTTTTTTTTATTTGTCTTTGTTTTTGATTGTGGACTGAAATGGGAAAAGGATTGTTTTCCCAGGACCTCCCTGGTGTCCTGCATCCAATTTTTACCTTTGACCAACATGGTTCAAGTTTGGTGTTAATATCACTTGCTCGTAATTGTGTGCAAATCATTTACTGTGGCTCCTACATTACAACAGTGACTAGACTTTAAATTCAAGTCCTTTGTGTGTGAGAGATACTGGAGCAGTGCAACATTGCACAGTCAAGTCTTCTTCAATGTAGTTCTGTGATTTTATCAGGTAAACCGGTTATAGACAGAATGGACTGAATGGTGGGGTTTGTGAGAGGCAGTAGCAGACCCCCCGCCCCCCGACCTTTGCAACAGATTTTCATGGGGTGCAATGAGAGGTGTACAGAGATCATGAGCTTTTAAACATTAGGTTGGTTAGTGTAAATATGATCGGACAATGAGTGGACAAGATTCCTGAGTAGGCCTGCCCGCGTTAAATTTTAGAAGAATGAGAGGTCACCTGATTGAAACTTGCAAGGTTCTTATGGTACTTCCCCATGTCGGAGAGACTAGGACCAGACGACACAGTCTCAGAATAAGGGATCGCCATTTAAGACATGAGGAGAAATTCTTTAGTAGAGATATTTTTATCATCTACACCCATGGGTGAGGTGCCGGAGGACTGGACGCTGGCTAATGTTGTGCCTTTCCCTCAAGAAAGGCTGTAAGGAGAAGCGTGAGTCTGACATTAGTGGTGGGTAAGTTGTTGGAGGGGATTCTGAGAGTTATGATTTACATGCACATGGAGAAGTAAGGACTGATTAGGGATAGTCATCATGGATTGGTACATGGAACATCATGTCTCAAACTTGATTTTGGTTACGTTTTCAGGAAACTCAATGATTGAAGGCAAAACAGTAAACATTGTCTACATGGACTTTGGTAAAGCCTTTAACAAGGTTTGCATGATAGACTAATTAGTAAAGTTAGATCACATGGGATTCAAGGAGAGCTTGCCAATTAGATGCAAAATTGGCTTGACCGTAGGAAACAGAGGGTGGTGGTGGTGGATGGTTTTCAGACTGGAGGCCAGTGACCAGCAGTGTTCCAGAGAGATCAGTGCTGGGTCCACTGTTTGTCATTTATAAATGATGTGGATGAGTATTTGTGAGGACTTGTTAGTAAGTTCAAAAATGACTCCAAAACTGGTGGTATAGTTAAAAGTGATGAAGGTTATCAAAGATTACAAAAGGATCTTGATCAATTGGGCCAAAGAGCTGAAGTGTGACAAATGGAGTTTAATTTGGATAAATGCAAGGTGTTACATTTTGGTAAACAAACATGGGCAGGATCTATACAGTAGTAATTGTAGAGCCCTGGTAGTTTTGTCGAATAGAGAGACAAAGGGATTCAGGTACATAGTTCTTTGAAAGTTGAGTCACAGGTAGACAGAATGGCTAAAAAGGCATTTATCACTCATGTCTTTGTTGCTCAGACCATTGAGTAAAGGAGTTGGGATGTTATTGTTGAGGTTGTACAGAATGTTGGTGAGGCCACTTTTATTGGAGTACTGTGTACAGTTCTGGTCACCCTCCTATAGGAAGGATACTATTAAATTGGAGAGATTCAGAAAAGATTTACAAGGATGTTGCAAGGACTGGAGGGTTTGAGTTATAAGGGGAGAATGGATAAGCTGAACTTTTTTCACTGAAATGTGGAAGGTTTATAAAGTCATGAGGGGCATAGATAAGGTGAATAGCAAAGGTCTTCCCCCTAGGGTAGGGGAGTTCAAGGCTAGGGGGCATATTTTTAAGGTGAGAGGAGAAAGATTTAAGGGACCTGAGGGGCAACGTTTTCACACAGTGGTTTGTATGTGGAATGAACTTCCTGAGGAAGTGGTAGATGCAGGTAAGGTTATAACATTTAAAAGACATTTGGATAGCTGCATGAATAGGAAAGGTTTAGACAAATATGCAGGCAAGTGGGACTAGTTTAGTTTGGTAAACTTGGTTAGCATAGACAAGTTGGATCGAAGGGGTTTGTTCCTGTGCAGTATGAAGGAATCGGTGTTTTTATAAATAAAAAAGTTATTGGAACTCGGTGAAAGTTGCATGTACTCTGTTGCCTTGCTCAAGTAGTGGGGGGAGGAGAGATAAGACAGCGCTCGCGTGCTCTCTCTTGCTCGTCCGAAGCCTAATGAAAACCTGTTATTTTCTCCTACCAGCTGCTATAAGCTGTTGCCTTTAGCCAGTAACTAAGAGATTTTGTCATTTGTGTACAAATTGCCCTGCGTCTTGTATGAAGAAATGAAAGAACCTGGAGAAAGGGGATGGAAGATGATCTTAGGAATCAAAAATGTGTAATTCAATCTTTTGGATGGGTACCATTGAATTTTTTTCCCCTTTTTTTTCCTCCATTCATAACAGCAATGTTGTTTGTTCTTTTTTTTCTTTGTGTCTATCTGTATGCATATGTACAGGTTTGAAAAGAAATTAGTTTCATCTAGTGGAGTGATATGTTGATGGTACATTATATGTTTCTCTAGAACCTATTTATTTGTAATAAATAGTAGCTCTTGTTAAGTGTGGGTTACAGTTCTGTTGTCCATTTTCTATCAGACTGGCAAATTGAATACTTTGATTAAACTAAATTAACTTTTATGACAACCCTAGGAGCAGCGGCGTTTGAAAATCATTGTCCTAAAGTGAGTCACTTGAGCTTTATAGGTAGTGGTCAGGCTTGAATTTTGTTGTAACCCATCATCTTCAGCTACTACAGTCAATCTGATGTAGTACACCCATAGTGCTCTTGGGTAGGGAATTCTCGAGTTTAACCCAGTAGTGATATATTTTCAAGTCTGGAAGATGCATGATTGAAAGAGAAGCCTGCAAATCATAGTGCTCCCAGGCATTTGATATGTTTATTGTTCTAAGGAATGAAGGTCATGTATTTGGAAATTACTGCCAAAGAAGACTTTGTCAAGTGCTACTTTAACTTTTGTAATGAAGTGAAAAGCTTTAAAACCTAAATATGAAATTCTATGTAATTAATGGAACATTTTAGATGTTTAACTTGTATGAACTTGTAATTGAGCGGTAGTATTATGCTCATAAGCAGATGGTAAATGTGAACATTTTATTCCAATTATCTTTCTCAACTTGAAATCTTAAGTATATGACATTGTTCATAATTGTAAACAATGTAAAGGATGTAAGATTCAGATATTAATGGCACAATTCATACTGTGCAATACAATGTATGCTTTTAATCTCAAAACATTTTTCATCATTTGCTGGGTCTAAAATCTAAATGCATTTAAAGAAGTAATTGCTAATGTTGTGGAAGAATGTGAATGATGTACAGTTTTGAGGTAACTTGAAGTGGGCTATGAAACGAATGAGGCTGAAATCATGTAATCAAATTCTTCACCATTGTGATAATTTAGTGCCATATGTGTTATGGCATCGTTTGTAACCAAACCTGCAGTTGACTGGTACAAAACTCTTTCTCGGATTATCTCAGGAACATAAGACCTGGAAACAGGGAGCAGGCTATGCAGCCCTTTGAGTTTGCTGTGCCATTCAATAAGATCATAGCTGATCTAATTGTGGTTTCAATTCCATTTTCCTGTATGCCCCCTTAACCTTTGACTTCCTTGTTTATTAAAGATCTGTCTAACTTAGCCTTCAATAAATTCATTTGATCCAGTCTCTACTTTGTTCTGGGAAAGAGGATTCCAATAATAACAACCTTCTGAAAGGGAAAAAAAAATGCTTTGTAAAAGGAGACCTCTTATTTTGAAACTCTGTGCCCTAATTCTAGTCTCTCCAACAAGACGAAACATCCTCCCAGTATTCATCTTGTCCTGTCAAGATCATCAAATAAAAGCAAAATAATTGCAGATGCTGGAAATGTGAAATAAAACCATGTTAGAGAAACTCAATCGCTCAGGCAGCATCTGTCATGTCATATTGAGTTTCTATAGCATTTTCTGTTTTTAGACTTTACAAGATCTTGTTAGTTTTAAGAATTTTAACTTTTTTCATTGTTATAAAATCCAATGGATATAGGCTTAATTTGTTATTTTTTTTTAAAATAAACTTTTGTATGAAATCAAGGGTGGCAAAAATTTGTGGGTAAAAATAATAGTGTTGAAAATTAGACATGAGCCAGAGGTTTTGCATTACAAAGCAGCTAAAATTTCTGCATGTTGTGTGACTTAAGAAAAACACCAGCTTATTTCCTGTGTCACAATTAAATGCCTTGGTTTGACAATATTCCATAGTGATGAAAAACGTGTCTTAGCATTTTTGTAGAAAAAAGAAATACTTGTATTTGAATAATACTTTTCACTATATTAGGGCTTCCCAAACAATATTACTGCCAATATGATGAACAATCATTGTTGTATGTAGACAATACAGTAACCATTTTTAATACAGTAATGTTCCACAAACAGCAATGAGTTCATGGTGAGATGATTTGTTTTAATGAAGTTTGGTTGGAGAATAAATTTTGCCCAGAGGACTCTGGAAGTTCCCTTGCTCCTTAAATAGTCCTTTTTGTATCTTTTACACTTGCCTGAAAAGGTATTGAAAATCTAGTGGCTGACCCAAACGACAGCCCTACTGACAGGCCAACACTTGCTAGGTATTACAATAGAGTATCAGCTTAGATTTTGATAACGGACTATGGTAGCACTTGAACCCATAGCCTCTTGACTCAAGACAGGTATGCGAACACTAAACCAAAAATCTAGCATTAACAGCATATCAACTCTTTTTTACATAATAGGGAAGAGTATCATGTTACACATTAAATCCCAACAATAGTGACATTTTGCTCAAGTTAGCAGGAATTTCTACTCTTTATTTAATTAATTTCGCACCTTCTGGCCCCCAATTTTGAAATGAATCACTTGGATTAGCTTGCTCAGTTGTGTTTGGCTTGCTATATGTGGAAGCAATCATGCCCCCCGCCACCACCACCATGACCACCACAAAAAAAACGCACGTTTCCTTAAGAGATAACAAGGTGTAGAGCTGGATGAACACAGCAGGCCAAGCAGCATCGGAGGAGTAGGAAAGTTGATGTTTCGAGTCCAGCTCTACACCTTGTTATCTCTGATTCTCCAGCAGTGGCAGTTCCTACTATCTCTGTAACACGTTTCCTTAATCTGCAATTTACTGGAAGTTTCTTTGCCAATTTTCTTAATTATTGCTTGGAAGAAAGACAGCTTTTGTCAAACTTCTGTCTTGCACTCCGATCCCTATAGTGTAGAAGCAGGCCATTCAGCCCATTAAGTCCACACAGACCTTCTGAAGAACATCCCACCCTGATCCACCACCCCACCCTATCCTTGTAACCCTGCATTTTCCCATGGCTAACCCACTAGCCTGCACATCCCTGGATTCTATGGGCAATTTAGCATGACAAATTCACCTAGCCTGCACATCTTTGACTGTGGGAGGAGACTTCAGCATCCGGAGGAAACCCTGCAGACATGGGAAGAACATGCAAACTCCACACGGACTGTCGCCCTAGGGTGAAATCAAACCCGGGTCCCTGGCGCTGAGAGGCAGCAGTGCTAACCACTGAGCCACCATTTTGTCCCATCAGTACAATTTTCAAGAAATAATGTTAAGGGAAAATGACATTTATATTATATGAGGAGAGAGTGCTGTTTGGTTGGCAAATGAACTCTGGTACCATTGTTGCGGTGGAGAATGTACCGGTTAATGATGACTAACTACTAAGAATTGTTTAAATTTAAAACTTGGCAGACTGACTCCGGTCAAGGCACTGCCCTGAGAAATGAGCCAGGGAATGGCTGTTAGCAAATGCGTACATTTTCTTTCTGTCTAAAAAGAACAGGGCCCTGTGTATTAATGTATGTAGCTTCCAAGACACGCCAGTGTGCCACTCTGACCCTGACTGCCAATCCTAAATTGTTTATCAACGTAATTCTTTGCATCCTCAGGATTATTTAAGCAAATGTTGTCCAGTTGTGGAATCACAACTAATGTTGGACGCTATTGAGTTTTGCAAGTGCAAGTTAGTTGGATACATTCATTAACACAATGTAATTTGAGAGTAGCAGATTACTTGAGCAAGGGGATTGCAAAATGGAGCAGAGGTATACACTTTTCTCTTCAGTTGAGAGCATAAGATCCCAAGACTTTGGGCAGGTAACAATGTCAATGTTAAGGACAACTTCTCAGGACTCGAGAACAACGTGTAATGGGAGAGGAAGGATCCATTTGTTATGTTCTATGTGGGTGCTAATGACATAAGTAGGACTAAGGAAGAGGTTCAGCTGAGTCAGCATGAGAAGCAAAGGCCGAAGTTAAAAAGCAGAACTACAAACACCATCTCGGGTTGCTATCTGAGCCATGATCAAATCGGCATAGATTAAATAAGTTCAGAATTGAATGCCTCAAAGATTGATGTGGGAGAAATAGTTTTTGATTCATGTGGCACTGGTAGTGATACTGAGGTAACATGGGGTTGTACCATTGGATGCCTTTTACCCTGGGACTAGTGTCCTGGGAAGTCATAGACCAAAGTAGTGGGAGGTTTAATTTAAATAGTGCTGGTGGGATCATGTGAAGAGAGATTTGGCAAGTTAAAGAGAAATAGCAAGGTGGTGATACGGTGGTAATGGTAACCAGAGTGTGAAAGGAAAGAAGAAACTGCAATTTAAGTAGGGTAAAGACATAAAATGGCAGGATTTGAGGTTCTTGAAAGTAGTACTCATAAAAAGATGAAAAGATAGAGACATGACAGAAAATTAACCAGGCCTGGGATCTTAATATTTTGGGTATTTTAAATTTTTGAAGGATAGGAAGAAAGGAAAAGGAGTTGGAGTAGAACTGTTGATAAAGGGAGTAGTATTGTAGTGGAAACTATCTTTGTTTGGAGAAAAAAATGTAGAATCTGCTCATATGAAGATGAGGACTGAAGTCACTGGTGGGAATGGTTTATATACCCCCTAATAATGACGTTAAAGGACAGACTATAAATCAAGAAAAAATGGGGGTTGTAGAAAAGGTGCTGCATTAATTATAATCTCAATATTCTTATAAATTGGACAAATCAAATTAGCAAACATAACCTGGAGGATGAGTTTATAAAGTGTATTTGGGATAGTTTGTTAGCAAAATACTTAATGTACTTAACTAGGAAAATGGTTATTTTAGACCTGGTAATGTATAATGAGACAGGATTAACTAATGACCCCACAGTAAAGGATCCTTTTGGTAACAGTAGTCATATTTATATCCAATTTGAGGTGAGAAAACTGGGTCTGAAATTAGTGCATTAACCCTAAAGGAAATGTCAAAGGTAGAAGGAATTAGCCAAAGTGAATTGGTAAAATCAATTCAAAGCTAGAATAGCAGTTTAGCAGTAATAGACATTTAAGGAGATACTTAACTCTTAGCAAATGTATGTTACACTTATAAAAGACCACAGGAAGGATGAACCTTTAAGAGTTAAGGCATCAAATTGAAAGAAAAGTTGTACTATGCTGTGAATGTTAGTAATCCAAAGGATTGGGAAAAATTTTAGAAGCCAGCAAAGGAAGACTAGAAAAAGAGGGGAAAATAATTGGAATATGCAAGTTGTTATCCCAGCTGCTGGTGCTACTGCACAAGTCAGATGCCGGACTGAAGCCTGTCTTGACTAGGTGACTGGTTCCCCTGAACTAAGTTAGTTTTCCTGGTAGCTTAAGAGAAGTTATTCTGCCTTCTGAACAGAGCTCTGGGCTCTTTTGAACAAAATCTTTGAACATTCTATTCTAGAGACAGAACTAAACTAGATCTCTGAATGTGTTTATTCTTCATGTCATAAAACTAACAGTATAAAGATTTTATCCATTAATATTTCAAACATTCTACTGTAATAACATTTTGTTTAGGTCACTATTCCAAATTGATGTGACCACTTTCAAAAAAAAAATCCATCTGCTTCCATTGTGAAATCCAGAAATATTGATACGTGGAAAGAATGCTGTGCCATAGTTGTAATGTCACTGGACTAGTACTTTAGAACCTCAAGATAATGTTCTGAGGACAAGGGTTCGTACCCTATTATGAAAATGGTGAAATTTGTGTTCGATAAAGTCTGAAATGAGAATAGAGAGTCTTATGGTAACCATGCTAAATGCTGCTGATTCCTGTAAAAACCCAGTTGGTTCACTAATGCCCTTCAGGATGGAAATTTGCCATCCTTACCTGGTCAGGCTGCTGGCTCCAAGCCGTGGTCCCAGACTCTTGATCATACACTGAAGTGGCAGAAGTAAACAACTCAATTCCAGGACGTTTAGGAATGGACAATAAAGGCTGGCCCAGCTAGCAATGCTCACATCTCCTGTGTGAATTTGAAAAAAAAACAAAAATATGTTATTTACCACAAATGAGCAAGTTATACGCTCCTGGAAGTGCGGAGGAGGTAGGCTTGGTTGAGGCATTCGGAGGCTTTGGATGATTATTTGCAGGATTATAAGAAAAGGGCAGATGGATGGTGACTGCAAAATGGTAAGAATGATGTGTGGATCTTAAGAAGGCATAAACATTCCGAGGAGGTTTGACAGAGTAGATGCTTAAAGGATATTTCCCCTAAAATACCATGCAACGACTGCTACAAACATTACGTTGGACAGACAGGAAGGAAACTAGCCATCAGAATACATGAACATCAACGAGCAGCAAAACAGTACGACGAACTCCTTAATATTGGTACACTCAGACAATGAAGGCCATCGGTTCACCTGGGACAAAGTAACCATAGTAGCCCAAGCCAAACATAGACACACACGGGAATTCCTAGAGGCATGGTTCTCCGCCTGTAATACAATCACCAAACACATAGACTTGGACCCCATATACAAACCCATACAGGTCAAAACCGGAAATGATACTACTCACCATAACGGACCAAACAGTATAAATTCCAAGTGGAGTAGAATAACACTGCTTCATCGGAGGCTCCACTGATAATGTCACCTAGCATGGTGATGAAACGTCTGAACAAGAACAAGCCAACTCGGCAAGCAAGTCAACAACCTCACCCACAACCTGAGCTACAGATCTTTGCCAAAACTTTGGATATTTCCCCTTGCAGGGCCATCTAGCTCAGTTTCAAAATAAGGGGTCTCTAATTTAGGAAAACAATGCAGTAAGTTATTATCTCAGGGTCTTTAACTTTTGACATTCTTTTACTCTTGGCTGCACAGGCTGGGTTAGACAGATTTTTGATGCAATGAGGAATTCAAACATTATGGGGAATAGATAAAGCAGCAATACAGCCATGATCTTATTGAATGGCCTGATTCTGCTTTACTTTTGTAATGCTGAGTGAAGGCTGACTGAAGTCTCGTTATCACCAACAAGAACGTCATTTGAAAATCACATTCATTTCTGGTTAAATACTCCTTTATAGGGATAGCAAAGTTCCCCATGGCATCATCTGCTCCAATGTGCTTGCAACCATCTGAGCAACAGAAATACATGACTTTGGTTAGTGTTTTCTTCGTCCATGGGACGTGGTTATCACTGGTTGGTTGAGCATTGTTTGCCAGTCCGTAATTACTCTTGAGAAGGTGGTGCGCTGCCAGCTTGAAGCACTGCAGTTCATGAGAAGTAGGTACATCCACAGAGCTATTATGAAGAAGTTCCAGGATTTTCGCCCCGTGGATAGCGCAAGTAAACAATATATGTGGCTTTAAATTAAAATACCAGAAATAATTTATATAGTCAATTATATAAATATTTTTCCCATACTTTATATGCAAATAAAATCTTCAAATGTTTGCAATGAAGTCTCTTCTGGAGTAGTGTCCAGTTCTGGTCCCCCAGTTATAGGAAGGATATTATTAAACTGGAGAGGGTTCGGAGGAGATTTACCAGGATGTTGCCAGATATGGATGGCTTGAGTTATAAAGAAAGCCTGGATAGGCTGGAACTTTTTCGATAGTGCGTAGGCGGTTGAGAGGTGGCCTTATAGAAGTTTATAAAATCGTGAGGGGTATAGATACGGATTAATGGTAGATATCTTTTCTATATAATGGGGGATTTCAAGACCAGAGAGTACATTTTTAAGGTGAGAGGCGAGAGATTTAGTAAAGACATGGATGCATTATTTTTTTTACACGAAGGGTGGTTTGCATGTGGAATGAACTTCCTGAGGAAGTGGTGGATGTGGGTACATTTAAAAGACACTTGGATAAATATATGAATTGGAAAGGTTTGGAGGGATATGGGCCAAGCGCAGGCAGGCAAGCAGTTTAGTTCGGGATTATTTTCAGCATGGACTGGTTGGATCGAAGGGTCTATTTCTGTGCTGTAAGACTGAGTCTATAACTGCGTACCATAAAAAGTCAATATTG
Organism: Rhincodon typus; assembly: GCF_021869965.1. Classification (NCBI taxonomy): domain Eukaryota; kingdom Metazoa; phylum Chordata; class Chondrichthyes; order Orectolobiformes; family Rhincodontidae; genus Rhincodon; species Rhincodon typus. Next base: position 33,036,256 of record NC_063339.1, on the reverse strand, counting down.
TAATTGGAGTATATTATTTTTATATTTTTCTGCAGTGGTTAAATCTCGCAAGCTATTTGTTCCAGAAAAGCCACACGAATATCGCTTGCCCATATGACTTGCAAATGCTGCGAATTCTGAAGTTCTCTGAAATGTCACATTTCCTGCATTTTTGAAGGAAAATCCCGAAATGGACACAAATGTAGACAACTTCTGATCATAAATCCTTAAGAAATTTCTATTCCTTTGAAGGTCATGTTATCCCAATTTTGGGTGTCTCTCTTTAAAATTCCTAATTTTATCTACTTTTATAGATAGTCACTCTTGCGCTGTAATCATTCTTGTTGTTTCCTTTGTACAGCTTTAGGGCCTAAATGCTCTTCTCATGCACAGCAATTACAATTATAAACAGTTGTTTGAGTGATATCTGGCGTCATAAGGAAATTGCAAAGACTTACTAATAGGCAGTACTTGAGGACAATTTTGGCTGCACTAATGAATTAATGTTAAAGGAAGAGACTTTAGACTACAGAATCCTACAGAAATAAGAAATTATCTGAAGTGCGTAATCAACATAGTGGCTCATGATATTTCACAGCCAGGCAGATATAGATCACACTAGTATAACCTACAGTTGATGTTTCATCCTGACCACAGCAATCAAATCATGCAAAATTCAAAATAATAATTGACAGTAGAAAAAGTGAGCTATTTTGAGTTTGAGCAAACTTTACTTCTCTGGATACAAGAATTTGCTTCTCATTTTGAGCCAAGTTTTAGACATGTCTGCTTTATGATGGATCAAGGAATGACACTCCTTCTATTGCAACAAAAGGATTGGCGCTTCAAAATAAACTGGATGACTTTTTTTTTCTTGTTTGCAGAATTAAATGTTATGAACATAGATTATAGTTGCACCAGGGGTTTGCTCTTCTATACTCTAAGGGCTTCATCGAAGAACTAACACAGCTATGATTAGCTGAATGGCACTCTTGTTTGTCCCCCTTTTCAAGAAGAAACAATAGTCCAATATTAACTCTCGAACTGCATGAGTTCATTAACTTCTCTGTGATTTGTTTTCTGGCCCACAGATAAGAGGGAACATTGATGCAGGAAGCTATAGCCAAATGACCCTTAAACTGTTCTTGATGATTACCAGTGAAGAGAGCCCCAGTGAATGGTGGTCAACAATACTAGGTGAAGTTTAGTCTGAGCAAGGTCACAGACATTCTTAAAGGGCCCGGGAGAATTGCCATTCCTCCTGGCCCATGTGCACTTACTTAGAAGGGTAGAAATCCCCTCACTTTAGAGTTTCCTTTACGTACTGATAGGTTTAAATCAGGCTTTCAATTCCACTATGGGAGCCTGATTTTAAATATGTTAATTAAATATCCTGTGTCTACAAAGAGGGGTGTTCGGACAGCCCAATAGCTGTTGTTGTGAAATATAAGGAGTAGGCCATGAGTAGCAGGTGAATATCACATCTCTATTTCACTTTGGATCATTTCCCACTGGCTATGGGAATTAATACCAAGCCTGCTTTGTCTTTACAAGGAACCATTAGACCTGATAACCACAGGCCAATATCACTACTGCAAATTGTAAACAAACTAATAGTAACTTACTGGAATAATTTTCACTGGGCCCTAATTGGTCACCAGCATGACTTCAGTATACATGGGGGAAATACAGAAACTTGGATCACTATTGATTGTATTTGTAGTAATATTACTACAATGAGCCAGTCATGGAGTCCTTTGCAGATGTTTACATGACTCAATAGTGCTTCTTGATCAGTGACCTGATTAAGACTGTTTATGGAAGAAAAGGAAGACCTTGAGATGTTGAATATTGTATCCCGATAGCTGCTATAAGGATACCATTGATAGATTCAAGAACACTTGTCCACATGCTGCTAATATGCATTTGAGAAAAGAAAATATGTACTATCTACATGATGCACTGCAGAAATTTACCAAGGCTTCTTCGGTAGTGCCTTCCAAATCCACAACCAGTCCTATTTAGAAGGACAAGGGCAGCAGATACATGGCAATAACAGCACCTGCAAATGTCTTCCAAGCCACTCACTAACCTGACTTGGACAGATATCACTGCTCCTTCAGTGTCTCTGGTCAAAATTCTGGAACTCCCTCCCTAACAGCATTGTGGGTGCACCTATATCAAATTGTCTACAGCAGTTCAATTAGTCACTACCACCTTCTCAAGGGCAACTAGGGATGAGCAATAAATGTTGGCCTAGCCAGTGATGTCCACACCCTGTGAATGGATTAAAAAATTAGGGGCGGGTAAGGTGGCTCAGTGGTTAGGACTACTGCCCCTCAGTGCTAAGGACCAGTTCAATTCCAGCCTTGGGTGATAGTCTGTGTGGAGTTTGCACATTCTCCCCTTGTCTGTGTGGGTTTCTGCCGGGTGCTCCAGTTTCCTCCCACAGTCCAAAAATGGGCAGGTTAGGTTGATTGGCCATACTGAATTGCCTGTAGTGTCCAGGGATGTGCAGGCTAGCTATGGTAAATGCAGCGTTATGTGGCTAGGGTAGGGCACTGCCGCTGGGGCTGGGTCTGGGTCTAGGCATAGGCATGGTGTTCTTTTTAGGGTCAGTGTGAACCCAATGGGCCAAATGGCCTCTTTCCCACACTACAGGGATTTTGTGATTCTAAAATCTTATATCTTTTATGAAAAATGACAAAATGGGCATATTTGTCCAAATATACTGGTTAACAGTAAAATTAGATAAACTTGAATTGTTTTCATGATTTATCCAAGTTTATCTACGTTTACTGGCATTTATTCCAAATGATATATTCATTTGAGTTGGTGAATATAGCATTTGTAATATATGGCAGCAAATACAGAACAAATTATCGGAAAGTTTCTGTCAGGTTTGCACTTTTAGTGGTGTGTTTTTGGTAGCATTTAGAAGGACAAAAATGTTTGGTCACCACTGGAAATTTTACATAGGTCTCAGCTATGTTAGAAGCTTGATCAATTTCAAGTTTAAGTTCTGATGGAAACTGTTTGTTTACTTTATTTTAGACAAGTATTTATCTGTTATATCCTAGAAAATATTATGTTCACTTATTTTGTAACTATTGGAAGTGTTTTCCTGATCTGAATCATTTATGAAGCCTTTTTTAATGTTAGGTTTCATGCGTTAGATGTGTTGTTTTGACCTCCCTTTAGAAATACTAAAAATATTCACATTGAATAGTTTCCATTCCAACCATTTAAAATATTTTTGAACTCGACTTCAATTTCAATTGAAGTTGAAAAATATGTTAATGTAATCACTAGCAGTTAGACTTAAAAGTAGTTGCAGCTTTTGAGAAGGCAAGCTGAACAACCAATTAGAATGTAATATTTTAAATGCTGTGAATGTTTTGGAATATGAAGAATTTATAGATCTTGATGTTGAATCATTAGCCTGATCATCAATGAAAATTTTCAAGTAAGACTCCAATTCAAATCCCTTTTTATTTTTTGCAGATCTCAAACAAGAGGCCCAACAATAGTACCCCTCCAACTACACAGTTAACAAAGATAAAGTTTCCTGGACCTACGGCAGTAGTGAAGAAAGAAAAGCGTCAGAGTTCTTCCAGGTTCAATATCAGTAACAACAGGGAGCTACAAAAACTACCACCTTTGAAAGGTAATACTTCTGTTTACAATATTCTATGTTTAATTCTGAAAGCATCAACCTCGCACATTTTCTGTGACGTACGTGGGAAATCAGAAATTATTTCTGTTGCCTGTGAGAATTGCCCTGTTGCTGATTTTCTGTATGTTTCATTATTTGTTTATAACTTATTTTTGTCTCTCTACTCCACCATGGCTCACTGATAGAATTCTCACCTGAATCAAAAGGCAGTGAATTCAAGCTCCATGGCCAAAGATTTGAACGTAAACATAATCTAAACTGTATAGCACTTGAGGACATGTTGCATTAGTGATCAGATGAGACATAAGTATAGAGTTCTATCTAACCCCAGTAGGTACGTAAAGCATGTCACAAAACTTTTCAAAGATAAGCAGGAGAGTTCTGATGTTCTGACTGCCACTTAGTCCTCAGCCAGCACCTATGTCATGATCACATCTGGCATGTTCATAAACTGGACTATGATCTGGAAATTTAAGTAACTTGTTTATTGCCCTCTTTTAGTGTTAGAACATTTAATTTTTTTTTTTAGAAAGTGGCACAGCTTTATGCTTGAAACAAGATAAGAATACTTTATTCCATGAAGATATTGTCAAAAGTTATTTAAGTAAAAAGCAATGATATTGGTTGAAATACAGATACAAAGATTGAAAGTGAGTCGGGATAAAATATTCGGTTTGCATGAAGCTTTCTCTCTCTCAAAAGAAGGGGTTGAAAACTTGATGTCAGATTTACCAGCAGAAATCCAAAGGTAGTCAAAAGGTAGAGCCATTTTCTAAGATTTATTTATCCATTTTTTAAAGACAAATTGGCTTATTTTAAACAATATACATTAGAATTATAGTGTTGACCTAAACAAATGATTTTGTTGCTTTTTCTTTGTCAAACTTTGTGCGCAGTCCAGGCCCAATTCTCCCAGAACTCCAGGATTGAGTTCCTCCAGTCATGTTTTTGTCCTTGCCACTGTACTGAAATGGCTCTTATTAGAGTCACAAATTATATCTTGTATTACTATGACAAAAGTAAACTCTGCAACTTGACCTTTGACAGGGTTCCCACCATCCTCCTCCACTGTTGCCCAATTGGATGGGACTGTACTTACTTGTTTCATTCTTTTCTATCTAATTGTAGATAGAGTATTGCTTAATGATGGAACAGGAAAAGAAGCCATCTGTGACCTCAGTGATCCTTCCTAAACTCCTCCCTATTTCTCAGCAATACAATCTGAACGTGTAGTTAGTTTCTATGTGCACACTGAAGACACAGAACTCTACCTCACTACCACCCCTCTCAATTTCTCCATCTACAAAGTTTTCATTTTACTTACCTGACATTACCAGAAATTTCATCCAAATAAAGCTGTTTTCTTCAGTTACTATTCCAAGCGCTGATCCGTACCTATCCGCTCCGTTCCTCTTCCTGGCAACCGTCTGAGATTATACCAAACCGTTCACAACGTTACTATCACATTTCACCTGAGGTGAGCTTTTGACCACATCCTCTCGACATTGTACTCTCATATTATGTATTGGGTTGCATTGGTCTGGGGCACAGTCTTTATCCATTGACTTTTAGATGGAGTAATTAATTTTTGACTGACTCCACCGTCAGCCTTTGTGGCTCTAGTTGTCAGGCTGTGGGGAGTGGGGAAGAACTATTCACGCCTTCATTGTCAAAGGGTTGCTGTTTATCCTTAGAAGTGTTCAGTAAATTTCAAAAGATCGCTTGTCATTTCTTCCTGAAATGAGTATAATCTGGTTTCAATGCTAGCTGAAATGCAAAGGTGATTGTAAGGTTTGTGGGAGCCATTTTGTAAGATTTAGATCACCTATTTTCGTCTCCAGAACATTGCCCAGAATGATCCTGCCTCAGCTCATCTGATGGTGATCTGATGCCTATTCATGGCTTTTTTTTTCCCACTCTGGGTTTCATTTCACTCCTGGATGGTTTCTCACATCCTATTCTCCATAAACTTGAGATCAATTAAAACCCTACTCCATGCCCTTAGTTGGATCAAGTCTGTTCACTTGACATTTCTGTGCTTGCTGACCAACTTTTTGTTCTAGCTCAAGCAATGTCTCAATGTTAAAATATTCATTCATGTTTTCAAATCTCTCCACAGTATTGTCCATCCATGTATCACCTCCAGCCTCAAAATCTTTCAATTCTGGTCTCTTAGAGTCATAGAGATGTACAGCACGGAAACAAGCCCCTCAGTCCAACTTGTCTGCGCCGACCAGATATCCCAAACCAACCTAGTTCCACTTGCTAGCATTTGGCCCATGTTACGCAATTCTTCCTATTCATATACCCATCCAGATGCCTTTTAAATGTTGTAATTGTACTAGCCTCCACTACTTCCTCTGGCAGCTCATTCCGTACATGCACTACTCTCTGCATGAAAAAGTAGCCCCTTTGGTCCTTTTAAATCTTTCTCCTATCACCTTAAACTTATGGTGTCTAGTTTTGGACTCCCCTACCCTGAGAAAAGACCTTGTTGATTTACCCTATCCATTCCCCTCATGATTTTATAAATCTCTAAGGTCATCCCTCAGCCTCCTCTGCTCCAGGGAAAATACCCCAGCCAATTCAGCCTCTCCCTACAGCTCAAACCCTTCAATCCTGACAACATCCTTGTAAATCTTTTCCAAACTCTTTCAAGTTTAACAACATCTTTTCTATAACAGGGAGACCAGAACTGAAGGCATTATTCCAAGACCATCCTCAATTTTAATTTTTTCATTATCGGTGACAGTACGACTCAACTGTCAATTTGAAATTCCCAGAATTCCTTCTGTAAATGTGTCTCGTTTTTCCTTGATGGTACTTTTAAAACTTAGCTAAAAGACTAAGGTTTTGGTGTTTTGTACTAACATTGCCTTATATTGCTCAGTGTCTAACTACTTTTTCTTACCCCTGTTAAAGTCCTTGGTCAGTTGTACTATGTTAAATGTGCTTAAAAAAAAAGTCGTACCTGTTGTTATTTAGTCCACATGAACACATTTACCAGATTTTCTCTTACGCATCTGAAGTTGCCAGACTGTATGTAGATAAAAATCCACCATGTTTATCACTGTATCTTTCTGACAGGTTTGTCCAGCACAGGAACGGGCACTTCGTCCCATGATGTTGTGCTGAGCACGCAACCTAATTAAACTAATTCCATCTGCTTGCCTTTGGTCCATATTCCTCCACTCCTTGCATATTCATGTGCTTATTTAAAAGTCCCTTAAATTCCCCCATTGTATCTGCCTCCGTCGCTGCCTCTGGCAGTGCATTCTGGACTCCTAACACTCCCTATGTTTTAAAAAAAAAACTCGCCCCTCATATCTCCTTTGAACTTTCCGCCTCTCACCTTAAATGCATGCCCCCTGGTGTTAGACATTTCAACTCTCGGGATAAAATGTTCTGACTGTCAACCCTATCTATGCATCTCGTAATTTTATAGACTTCAATCCATTCTCCCTGAGCCTCCACTTCCCCAGAGAAAACAACCCAAGTTTTTCTAAACCCCTCCTTAGAGCTTATACCATCTAATGCATGCAGCATCCTGGTAAACCTCTTCTGCATTTTCTCCTTTTTATATTTCATCATACCATATGGTTACTGTTGTGGGGGCCTGCATCCTGGTTTCCTGAACTTGGGTCAACCCTCTATTGCCCTAGTGTTATAATTAATTACCAGAGCCATCACTCTTTTCCTCAATTACTGTCGAGGGGAGATTCGGCATGGTAATACCATTGAATGACCAAGGTTGATGGTGAGGCTTCCAATTATTTAAAATGGCCATTGTTTGGAACTTACATAGCTCTCTGTTATGGACACAAACTGCTTCAGTATCTAAGGTGTCACAGATGGTGCTGTACATTGTGCAATGAATGAATGAACATGCCTACTTCTGACTTTTTGTTGGAGAGGAGATCATTGATCAGGTGGTTCAAGGGTACTGAACTGAGGAATTCCTGTGATGATTATCCTGTAACTTAGATTATTGACTTTCAGTAACTACAATTTTCCATTGTGTTAGCTATGCATTGGAGACATGATTACAAGAATTTAAAAACTTGGAACTAAATATTCAGGAATAGATGACATTGACAGGACAGGCAGGAAAAAGAGGGTAGGAGCAAATTACTGCAGATACTGGAATCTGTACTGGAAACAAAAATTGCTGGAGATCTCAGCAGGTCAGGCAGCATCCATGGAGAGAAAGCAAGCTGACGTTTCAAATTTACATGACTCTTCATCAGAGCTGAAGTCAAGTGTAGAGGGGGCAGCATTTATGCAATAATTTAGGCAGGGCAATGGTGATTGGAGTGCTACGGCAGAAAGGATGTTGATAGTTCAGATTAAGTGATCAGAATGTAAAAATGGCAGAACAATGGTGTGTCTAACTGGAAAGAACAGACAGCCCCGCTGGAGCAGCATCTCATCTTCAAACTAGACACTCTACAACCTTCTGGGCTCAACACCTTCAAATTATGAACCCATTCCTTCCCTTTCTTTTAGCTTTGCTCATTACATTCTCTGTCACTGTGCCCCCCTCAGGACTGTCTTGTTCATTCGATGCATAAGTGCTGCCCCCTCCAAACTTCAGTTCAGGTCTGATCGAGAGTCATCTAGACTCAAAACATTAGCTTGCTTTCTTGCCATGGATACTGTCTGACCTGCTGTGATTTCCAGCATTTTTTTTTGTTTCCAGGAAGGAGAGGGTGATGGGGTAGCTTTATTAGTACAAGATGGAATATGTTCCATAGAACAAAATGATCTTGCATCAGAAGATGTAGGATCCATATTGGTGGAGGTGAGGAATAATAAGGGCAGAAGACACTCTTCGGAGTAGTGTGTAAGCCCTCTTAACAGAATCTATACTATAAGACATAGGGAAAAAAATCAGGAGATAATTTTTTTTTTTTAAGAAGTACAATAATCATGAGTGACTTTAATCTTCTTGTAGAATGGGAAAATAAAATTGGCAGAGGTAACCAAGAGAAATTCAGTGTATTTGGGACAGTTTCCAAGAACACTCTGTTGTGGCTTCAACCAGAGATCAGGGTATTTTGTAGCTAGGAATGTGTAAATGTAATAAATGATCTGTGTGAATAAAACATGACAGAATTCAGCATTTGGTTTGAGAAGGAGATCTTTGCTTCAGACACAACTGTGCTAAACTTAAATAAGGGTAATTACATTGGGATGAGGGCAGAGTTGGCTGAAGTGTACTGAGGAAGAGGTTTAGCAGAAAAGACAGTTGATGAACAATGGCAGTTGTTTAAGAAAGTAGTCACGATTCTCAGCAAAGATACATCCCAGTGAGGAAGAAGGATTCCATGAAGCGGATGAGCTTAGCCATAGTTAACCAAAGAAGTTAAGGATAGTATCAAACTGAAAGAAAAACATACACTGGGCAAAGATGAGTGGTCTTTATTCATTCATGGGATGAGGCTGTCACTGGCCAGGCAGCATTTATTGCCCATCCCTAATTGCCCAGAGGGCAGTTAAGTGCCAACCACATTGCTGTGGGTCTGGAGAGACATATAGGCCAGGCCAGACCAGGTAGCAGTTTCCCTCCCTAAGGGATATTAGTGAATCAGATGGGATTTTCCTGACAATCGACACTGGATTCATGGTCATCATTAGATTCTTAATTCCAGATGTTTATTGAATTCAAATTCCACCATCTGCCGTGGCAGGATTTGAACCTGGGTGCCCAGAACATTATCTGGGTCCCTGGGTTAACAGCCCTGTAACAATACCACTAGGCCATTGCCTCCCCACGTACAGGATTGGGAAAGTTTTTAAAGATGAACAAAAATAATAGTGGGAGTACGTAAACTTTTAGGGTGAACTTGTAACTAATATAAAAATGGAAAGTAAGATCTACTTTAAATATGTATAAAAAAAGAGAGACCAAAGTAAACATAGGCCCCTTAGAAAATGAGGTTCAAGAAATAATAATGGAGCCAGGAAATGGCAAAGGAGTTAACTAAATACTTTGCATCAGTCTTCACAGTAGAATACATGAATGTCAATCAAAAAGTACTAAATCAAGTTGCAAAATGGGGGCTGGGTGGGAGGAAATAAATGCAATAACTGTCACTAGAGAAAAAATACTACAGAAACTGATTCGGCTAAAGGCTTAATCCCCTGGACTTGATGGAAGTTAAAGGATGCACCTACAAAGGTAGTGGATGCACTGATAGTAACCCTTCAATCTAGAAAAGTCCCACAGAGGATTGGAAAGCTACCAATGTAATGACCTTATTCAAAAAGGCAACAAAGAAGTAACTTGAGGGCAGTTAATGTAGCATCTGTCGTAATGGAAATCATAGAATCCCTACACTGTGGAAGCAGGCCGTTCAGGCAGTCGAGTCCACACCATCCCTCTGAAGAGCATCCCACCTTAGCCCACCCCCTGCTCTATCCCTGTTACTCTACATTTCTCATGGCGAATCCACCTAGCCTGTACATCACTGGACACTATGGGCAATTTAGTTAATTCACCCAACCTGCACATCTTTGGACTGTGGGAGGAAACTGAAGCATCCGGAGGAAACCCACGCAGACATGGGGAGAACATACAGACTCCCTGCAGACAATCACCTGAGGCTAGAATTGAACCCAGGTCTCTGGCACTGTGAGGCATCAGTGCTAACATGGAGCCACCATGTGACCCCAGTTTGTTAGTCTATTATACAGGCCATAATAGCAGAGCACTTAGAAATGCCTAATATAAGCAAGCAGAGTCAGCGTGGCTTCATGAAGAGGAAATCTTGCCTGACATATTTATTAGAATTCTTTTTGAAGTAACAAGCAAGATAACAAAAGGAAACAAAAACAGAAGTTGCTGGAAAAGCTCAGCAGGTCTGGCAGCATCTGTGAAGAGAATTCAGAGTTAACGTTAACGTTTCAGGTCCAGTGACCCTTCCTCGGAACTTCGGTTTTTGTTTCTGATTTACAGCATCTACAGTTGTTTCGGTTTTTATTTAGGATAATAAAAAGTACCTAGTAGTTTGGAAGGCTACTTGATAAGATTAATAGACCATCCTGTTAGGAATAGTATATTAGCATGAATAGACAATTGTGTAGTTAATAGAAGACAGAGTTGAGATAAATGATATATTTTCAGGATGACAACCTATAATTATGAAGCAGATAAGCTAACCATGGTTTACCGAGAAGTTACAAGGATTGGTGCTGGGACCACGATTATTTACAACATACATAAATTACTTAGCTAATGGAGGTGAATATGCTATTGCCATGTTTGTGGATGGCACAAAGACAGGTGGGAACACAAGTGGTGAGCCTACTTAGGGATATGGACAGGTTAAGTGAGTGATCAGAAATTTGGCAGATGAAATATAATGTGCAGTTATGCACTTTGGCAGGAAGAATAGAAGAGCAAAGTATTGCTTCAATGGAGAAAATCTGCAGCACAAAGATTTTGACTGTCCTTGTGCATAATCATAAAAGGCTAGCATACGAGTTCAGTTAATAGGGAAGGCAAATGGAATGTTTCCTTTATTGGAAAGGAAGTCTTGCTAAAACTTTACAAGATACTTGTTAGACCACACCTAAAATACTATGAGTGGTTTTGGATCCCTTACCTATGCAAAAATATGCTCGCAGTCCAGAGAAGGTTCACTAGGTTGACCCTCACTCTTTAGGGAATTTCTCCAGATGCTGAGAGGTTGTTTCCCTTTGTGAGAAAATCTGGCACTAGAGAGAAATAGGCCCAGTTTTGTGAACTAATAATATGAGTTAAGGCTATGTTGCCTAACCAATACCAGGGTTCAGGACATCATCTCAGGGATGGACGAGAACTTGAAATGGGATGGGGATGATCCCGATATCATGATCCACGTAGGTACCAGCAATATGGGGATGGTCTAATGCAGAGGTCCTGTTTAGATAGCATGAAGACCAATGTACAGAACTGAAAAGGAGAACCTCAAAAGTATTAATCACTGAATCATTACCTGAGCCATGTCAGTTGGCAAAGGGCACATAAGATTACTGAGATGAATGCATGATTCAAAGATGATATGAGAGGAGTGGGATTTGGTTCATGAGGCACTGGGGAAAGTGGGGCTGTGCCACTGGGTCAGTCTAAACAGCTGTAGAACCAGTGTTCCTGAAAACCACATTATCAAGCAAGTAAAGAGGGATTTAAAGTAAACACTGGGGATGAGGGTTTAAACTTGGATAGATATAGCAAATCAAAGGATAGCGTCAAGGCAAGAAAACAAATAGTAATTTGGGAAAGGAAAGCCAGAGATGGCAAGAAGGAACATAGAGCGTAAACTTAAGAATACACTTACAGTCAAGGCTAGATGTTGGAAAGAAACAAAAAGGCACATTGAATTCCCATAGCATTCATAACAAAGTAAATGAACCGATAGCGCAAGTTGAAGTAAATAAATAGATATGATCTGAGAGAACTAATGGAGACATGGCTGCATGATATTAAGGATTAGATCCTGCATGTTGAGTGTCATATGGCATTTGAGAAGAATAGCAAGCTAGGTAAAACTGAAGGGGTAGCACAATTAATTATGACATTGGTGCAATAGATTACCTAGATTCAGGACATCAGGGGGTGGGATTGGTTTGGGTGGAAATAAGGATTAGTAAATTAAAGAAGTCTCCAAGGGAGTGATCTTCAGGCCTCCAAACAGTAATCAGAATGTAGAACAAAGTATACAAGAAAGAATATTGGGTGCTTGTGATTGAGGCATGAGAAAAATCATGGATGATTTTAATCTATATATAAACCTAGAAAAATAAGATTTGCTGAGTTCATAGAATGATTTTGAGAGTTTTCTGGAGCAGTGCAGTCTGGGCTCAGCCAGAGAGCAGGTTATAGTAGAGTTGATATTGTGTAATGTGGCAAG
>NC_063339.1:32995828-33023207 GCF_021869965.1 Rhincodon typus | reverse complement strand
ACTTCTGCTTTTGTAGAGGGTTAGCTGACTGGCTGAAGGCAGAGAATGGGGACAAAGAGGTCTTTTTCAGGATAATAGCCAGTGACTAGTGAAGTTCTGCAAGGGTCAGTGTTGCAGGCACAATTATTCATGTTATTCATTAACGATATGAACAAAGGAATTGAAAGTATTGCTGCCAAGTTTGCAGATGAAACAAAGATAGGTGGAGGGACAGGTAGTATTGAAGAAGTTGAAAGGCTGCAGAAGGACTTGGACAGGCTAAGAAAGAGGGCAAAGAAGTGGCAGATGGAATACAATGTGGGAAAGTATGAGGTTATGCAACTTGGTAGGAAGAATAGAGGTTGTAGACTATTTTTTAAATGGGGAAAGCCTTCAGAAATCTGAGGCACAAAGAAACTTAAAGGATCTAGTTCAGGATTTTCTTAAGGTTAACAGGCAGGTTCAGTTGGCAGTTAGGAAGACAAATGCAATGTTAGCATTCATTTCTAGAGGACTAGAATACAAAAGCAGAAATGTCTGCTGAGGCTATATAAGGCTCTGGTCAAACTGCATTTGTAATATTGTAAGCTGTTTTGGGACCCGTATCTGAGGAAGGATGTGTTGGTGTTGGAGGGGGTCTACAGGAAGTTAATAAGAAGATCACAAGAATGAAGGACTTGTTAGATGAGGAGGGACTGAGGACTCTGGATCTGAACTCGATGGAGTTTAGAAGGATGAAGGAGAATCTCATTAAAACTTACAGAACGCTGACAGGCCTGGATAGACTGGCATGGAGAAGATAATCCCACTAGTGGGAGAGACTAGTACATGAGGGCACAGCCTCAGAGTGAAGGGAAGACCCTTTAGAACTGAGATGAGGAGGAATTTCTTCAGCTAGAAGGTGGTGAATCTTAAGCAGGCCAAGTCATTGAGTGTATTCAAGAATGCGTTATATAAGTTCTTGATTAGTAAGGTGATCAACAATTAGAAGGCGAAGGAGAATAGGATCGGGAAACATATCAGCCATGATTGAATTCATCAAACATTGAGTCTGGATCAGAGTCAATGGGCTGAATGGCCTAATTCTGCTCCTATATCAAGGTCTTAATCACTTCTGTGTCATTTTGCAAAACTTAACTCTCTTCTCAACTTCTATTTTACATGAGGATCAGCATAATACTGGTTTATTACCCTTCTTTTCCTCCTTCTGTCAATCACTCACTCCACTTAAAATCTCATTGCAATAAGTCTCTCACCACATCTATCCATCTGGTCTTGGGCCTTCCTCTTCCGGGCATTTCCTTTCTTTCTGTGCAACATAGGATACTTCAATCTCTTGTCAGCTACTGTCTTTGATGCTCCCACAATCTTCACTGAACCTGGGATGTGCTGCTTCCTGATTTCGTTCCTTTCATTACTTCACATTTCATTTTCAGCATCCACAGCTTGTTAGTATCAAGTTATTGTTCCTCACCCATTGATGTTCCTTGAGTATTTGCACTATATAACAAAATTGGTTACAAAAGCACAAGCAGTCGGAGCAGGAGTAGGTCATTTGATCCCTTGAGTCTGCTCCACCACTTGACAAGGTCATTGCTAATGTGATTGTATCCTCAGTTCCATTTGCTTGTCTATTGTCTTCCCTCCATAATCCTTGACTTACTTGTTGATTAAAAACCTACTCGACTCAGCCTGGAGTATATTCAGTGGCCCGGCCTCCACTGTTCTCTAGGGAAGAGAATTCCACAGAATTACAACTAAAAAAAAATTCTCAGTCTTCTCACTATCCCTTAATTCTAGACTCCCCCACAAGAATAAACATCCTCTCAGCATCCAACCTTACCTCATAGCACCTTCAGTCCAGAAATCATGAAGGGGAAATTTACTTGGACACCTTGCTTCAGAGGGCAGCCACATTCCTCAGATTAGGCAATTCATAATTGGTCTGTGATCAGGGACAGAAGAGTGTGACTGCAGGTGAGGCAGATATGAAGACCCTGGGGATTGCATTTGAGGAACCTTGACCCCTGGAATTGTCCAAAAGTTACAAAGTTGTTGCAAGCTGTACAGACAAGACTCAGGTCTGCAGGGATGATAAAGCAAACTGACCACTGCACAGGACCCTTTCAACTCGGGTGAGGAAATAGGAATGTAGAATTGGTAGGAGGCAGTATAATTGGAGGGATAAATACTATTCTTTGCAGCTGTAAGCCCAAAAACTGTGTTATATGCTCGGTGCCAGGGTAAAAGACTTCTACTTGGGGCCAGAGAAAAACTTGGAGTTGGAGGGGAAGGATCCAGCAGTCATCAAACAATGTGGTACCAATTACATCAGTAGGACTAGAAAAGGTATTCTGCTGAAAGAAATGAAAAAGCAAAACCTCCAAGGTAATAATCTCTGAATTACAACCTCAGCCATGGGCAAACTGGCACAAGGTAAATAAAGTTTGGGAGTTAAATGTGAAGTTCAAAGACTGGTGTGAGCGGAACAGGTTTCAGTTGATGAGGCACTGTTGCAAGTACTGTTGTAGAAGGGAGCTGTTCTTATGGAATGGGCTTCACTTGAACTATGGTAGGACCAGTGTCCTGGCAAATTGAATAACTAGTGCTGTAGAGAGGGTTTTAAGCGAATTGAGGGCGGCGGGGGGGGGGGGGGTGTGTGGTGGTGACGGGCAGATGCCTAGATTTTCAGAAAGGGGAGATCTTGGCTTACAAAGCAAGAGGATATGGCAGCATTACAGGACAGCTGTTTGGATAAGAGTACTCAGTGTGGGACCGGAAGAAACACTATAAACATAGAAAAACAACAGTCAACAGGGTCAATAGGGGGAAAATGATAAAAAGGGAAAAATTACTAGCTCTTGACTTGAACGTGCATGGTATTCAGAACAAAATAAATGAATTGACAAATAAAGGTTAATGGGTATTATCTTAAAACCATTACAAAGTCATGGTTACAATGAGATCAAAGTTAGCAATTAAATATTTAGGGCTTGTAAGTTTTTGAAAGGATAGGCAGGAAGGAAAGGATGATGGGTAGCGTTGTTTGTATGGGATGAAATAAATATGATAGTAAGAACTTTAATTGAATTCGGAGACATAGAATCCATTTTGGCAGAGCTAAGAAATAAAAAGGGGAAGTAGTCTATAGACCCCTTAACAGTAGCTATGCAGTAGGACAGAAGATAAATCAGGAGATAATGAAGGCATGTAACAAAGGCAGTACCTTAATCATGAGTGACTTTAATCTTTACATTGATTGGAATAGTCTGAGTTGCAGAGGTAGCCATGAGGAACATTATGTTGTGAATCCAACCAAGGATCAAGCTATTTTGGAGTGATATAGTGAATGTGTAATGACACAGGTTTAGTAAATTATGTCAGAGTAAAAGATTCCTAGGAAAAAGAGACCATAACAAGGTAGAGTTTAGTATTCAGTTTGAGAGGGAGGAACTTGGGTCAGAAACAATTGTGTTAAGATAAGTAGAGGTAATTACAAAAGATTAAGGGCAGAACTGGTGGGAGTGGACTGAAAAGGTGTTTAGCAGCAAAGAAATATCCCAGTGAGGAAGATGTATTCTAAGAAGAGGATAGCCAACAATGGTTAACCAAGGAAGACAACGATAGCATCAGATTCCACAACGTGGAAAAGATTGGTGGTAAGTTAGAAGATTGGGAAGGTTTTAAAAATCAACAAAAGATGACCAAAAATAATAAAGGGAGAAAATAAACTTTGAGGGTAAACTTGTAACAAATACAAGAGAGCAAGAGCCTCTTTAAATATAGAAAAAGGAAATAAGAAGCCAAAAAGTTAATATTAGCCCCTTAGAGAATGATGTTGGGGAAATAATAACGGGGTATGTAGAAATGGCAGAGGAGTTGAATAAATATTTTCAATCAGTCTTCACAGTAGAAGACACTAATAGCATTCCAACATTACTAAATAATCAAGGGCAAAAGGGGGAGTGGAAATAAATACAATAACTATCATTAGATAAAGGTGCTAAGGAAACTTAATGATACTAAAGACTGCTAAGTCCTGTGGACCTGATGGAATGCATCCCACGATATTAAAGGAAGGAACTGTAAAGATAGTGATGCACTGGCCGTAATCTTCCAATAATCCTTGGTTTCTGGAAATGTGGATTGGAAAACTGCCAGTGTAACACCTTTATTTGAGAAGGAAAGACTAAAAAAAGATAACTACAGGCCAGTTAATGTCTGTTATTGTGAAAATGTTACAGTCTATTTTAAAGGACGTAATAGCAGAGCATTAAGAAATACATAAATGATCAAGCAGAGTCAGCATGGCCTCATTAAGGGGAAATCATGCCTGAAATTTACTAGAATTATTGAGGAAATAACAAATAAGGTAGGTACAGGGGAAGCTGTGGATGTAATAAATTTGGATGGTGTTGGAAGTAGTATATTAGCATGAATAGAGGAGTGGCTAACTAATAGAAGATAGAAAGTTGGGATGGAGTGGTGAGGGTGATGTTAACTGATGACACAAAAATAGGTAGGAAGGCAAGTGGAATATAATGTGGGAAAATGTGAGGTTATACACTTTGGCAGGAAGAACAGAGGAGCTTATTTAAGTAGAGAAAGGTACAGAACAGAGGAATTTGGAAGTTCTTGTACATGAATTACAAAAAAGCTAGCATTCAAATTCAACAGCTAATACAGAATGCAAATTGAATTTGGTGTTTATTTCAAAGGGAATGGAGAATAAAAATAGGGAGGTTTTGCACAAACTATACAAGGGACTAGTCAGACTACAGCTGGAGTTCTGTGAACAGTTTTGGACCCCTTATCTAAGGAAAATTCTATTGGCATTGAGGGTAGTCCAGAGAAGGTTCAGTAGGCTGATACCTAGTGTGCTTGATGTCAAGTATGGAGCTACTATTTTATGAGAAGAGGTTGAGCAGGTTGACCCTGTACTCAGTGGAATACAATTGAAGAATGAGTGGTGACCTTATTTAACACACATTCCCTTGTGGTGGGGAAATTGTTGGGAGTCTATAATCAAGGATAGAGTAACTGAACTCCTTGAAAATTTTCATTTAATCAGGGACAGCCAGCAGAGATTCATAACAGATAGGTCATGCCTGATAAGACTCATTGAATTTTTTTTTGAAGTGACTGAAGTAGGTGGACAGGGAAGTGACTATGGATTTTGTTCATATGGACTGTCAGAAGGCATTTGATAAAGTCGAACATAAGAGACTGTTAGCTAAGGTAGAAGCCTATGAATTGAGTGCAAATTCCCATCACTGGAAAACTGAGTGGCAAATTACAAAAATGGAGAATTATTACATACTCAAATTGGTAGGATGTGACCAGAGGTGTTACAGCCTCAGATATTCACATTATTTGTTAATGACTTGGATAATGGAATAGAAAGTCATGTATCAAAATTTGTTGATGACACAAAATTAGGTGGCACTGTAGACAGTGCAAATGATAGTCTATCGATATCCCTTTGCAACTTTATGCTAAGTGAATGGGCAAAACTGTAGCAGATGATGTTCAATATAAGGAAGTGAGAGGTTAAAAAGGACAGATCAGGATACTTTCTATATGGCATGAAGTTAAATATATTGGATGTCCAAAGAGATTTGGCAGTTCAGGTGCATATTTCTTTAAAAGTCAATGAATAGGTACAGAAAATAATCAAGGCAACTAATGGAATGCTAGTCCTCATATCCAGAGAATTGGAGTATAAAAACACTGAGGTATGGTGCAGCTATAAATCTTGGTTAATCCTAATTTGGAGAGCTGTAAATAGATCTGGGCACCACACCTTAAAAAGGATATATTGACCTTGGAGGGAGTACAATTTAAGGTTTACAACAATGATACCTGGAGTTCAGGGTTACATTATGAAGACAGATTATCCAAATTAGGCCTGGTTCTCTAGAATTTAGAAGGTTAGAGGGTGATCTGATTGAAGTCTTTATAAGATATTAATAGGAAATGACAGAATAGGTAAATTATTTCCACTGGTTAGAGATTCTAGAACTGGGCACAAAGTCTGAGACTGTTAGAGATGTTAGAATCATTTCTATACAAAAGCAGCATTAGAGGTTTGGAACTTTCTTCCAGCAATGGCAGTTGAAGCTCTTGTACATGAATTACAAAAAAGCTAGCATTCAAATTCAACAGCTAATACAGAATGCAAATTGAATTTGTTTATTTTAAATCTGAGATAGATAACTTTGTTACACACAAATTGATAATTTTTTGTTAAGCAATGGTATTAAAGGATTTGGACCAAAGATAGGTATGTGGAGTCAAGCTACAGATCAGCCATGCTTTCATTAAATGGTGGAACTGTCTCAAGGGCTGAATGGCCTACTCCTGTATCTATGTCTTTAGGGAACTTGACAGGGTAGATGCAGAAATCTGTTTCCCGTTGTGGGAGAGTTGGGACCAGAGGACATAATCTCAGATTAAGATGTTGTACATTTAAGACAGAAATGAAGAGAAATTTATTCTCCGAGAGATAGTGAATCAGTCTGTGAAATTCTTTATTATAGACAGCTGACAAGGCTGGGTTATTAAGAATACTCAAGACTGAGATACATAGATTTTTAATCAGTAAAACAATCAAGGATTACAGAAGAAAGGTAGGAAAGTGTTGAAGGTTATCAGATCAGCCATCCATCAGTAATGCTACTGCTAAGCAAGTCTTGATGGTTGACACTGAAATACCCCAACCTAAGTACATTATGCATCCTTGCTGTCCTCCGTGCTACCTTCCAAGTGTTGTTTAATATGGAGGATCACAGATTCATCAGCCAAGGGAGCCAAGGTAATCAGCCAGAGGT
This sequence comes from Rhincodon typus, assembly GCF_021869965.1. Taxonomy (NCBI): domain Eukaryota; kingdom Metazoa; phylum Chordata; class Chondrichthyes; order Orectolobiformes; family Rhincodontidae; genus Rhincodon; species Rhincodon typus. The sequence continues at coordinate 33,016,398 of NC_063339.1, read as the reverse complement.
TTATTTGCCAACATTTGACTTGATGCTTTGAGACTTCATTCAGTCTGGAGTCAATGTTGCGCACACCATAGTATGCCACTATACTGCCACCTCTTCTGGGCCTGTCCTGGTGATGAGATGGGACATAGCCAGGGATGGTGATGATGATGCCTGAAACAATGTCTGTAAGGTACGATTCTGTGAGTATGACCAATATGGTTGTTGCTTGACTACTCTGTGAGACAGCTCTCCCAATTTTGGCACTAGCCCCCAGATGTTAGTAGGGAAGATATCGCAGAATGCTCAGGGTTCTTTTTGCTGCTGTCTTTTCTGGTATATAGGTTTATGCTAAATGGTCCGTCCGGTTTAATTTTTTAAAAATATGGCCAGTTCGTTCCAGTTTCTGGTCAGTGATAACCCCAGGACATTGTTAGGCTGAAGACTCGGTGCAGGACGGAGGGCTCTAGATTCCTGGAACACAAGATCCATTTCTGCATAGATATTTTTCATCAATTTGTTCAGACATGTTTAACCACATATCTGGGGCAATGGGATAAAAGCAAAATACTGCAGATACAGAGAATACTGAAGAAACTTAGCAGGTCTGGCAACATCTGTGGTAAGAGAAACAGCGTTAACATTTCAAATCCGGTATGACTGTTTTTCACTTGACTTGAAACGTTCAATTCTCTTTCTCTCTTCACAAATATTGACAAACCAGATGAGTTAAGGATATGACATAATTGCTATCACAGATACATGAATGAAGGTGGGGCAGGGCTGCCAGCACAATATTTTGGCATTTAGAATCTTCACATAAGATGGGGGGGAAGTGTGGGGGTTGGTGTAAAAGAGGAGGTGTGTCACAATATTGATCAAGGAGGCAATTACTGCCGGAAGGAGAGATAATAAGTACATGAATAAGAAATGTTTGGAATTATGGTTGGTATAGACTGATTGGACCAAAGGGTCTGTTTCCATGCTGGATGACTCTATGACTCTTTGACTCCATCTCATTGAATGGTGGAGCAGACTCGATGTTGTAAATGGTTTACTTCTGTTCCTATGTCTCATAATCTTAATTAGTTGACTTTCTCTGTATTGTTCCTAATGCAATTATATCCTTTCTTAAGCAAGTAGTCCAGCTCTGTTATACTGCCACTGTTTGCCTTGCAGGCATTTTAGGTACTATGTATTTAGTATTGCCATTTGATACACCATGGCAAACTCAAGAAATTGTCACCACCTTCATTTGTTTCTCCAAATCTGTGTCCATCACAGATAACCCTAAATCTCATTCTTTTTCTCCTCATATTTTACCACTAACCTGTCATTGATTGGAATTGTTTGTAAAGTGTGGCTTTCTGAGACATAAAATGAATACAAGAATCCAAAACAAGGCAATACAAAAGCCAAAGAATACGTTGGTTTAACAAAAAATATGGAAACAAAAGTAAACCCACTTGTGTTTTTCCACTTCCATTTCTGATAACAATTTAAGAAAGATTATGAATTCTAGTTTTTTTGCACATCCTTTCTCCTCCTATGTTTGAAGAGTAGAGGTTTGGGATGCAGAAAATGCTTCTTCTGAATTGTTCCAGACAGTTTCAGTACTATTATTGTAAGATTGGATGTAAGCTTATTTTATGGAGCCACTGTTTGTTTTTGTCTCTCACTAATGTAAGTATCTCAAGTTCCAAGGTTGATTATGAATTTGCAGTTCCTATTTAAACCAAGACAGATTGCCCAAGATGTTCTCCAACAACAGTCAAAATTATTCAAAGTCTGTTAAAGCATTTAAGTTTAACACTAATATTTTCGAAAACATAATAAAGTATCTAAAATCAGAGTAAAAACTCACCTGCCTTTAAGCTGAAAACCAACCTCAAGAGCATGTATTCAGTTCATGACATCATAAGCAAGTGCGGCCTGACATGGATGCACCTAGCTGCTAGGCCTTGCAGATTGTTTTGTTGTTCCACTATCCTGGGACAAGAAGCTGAAATTTTTAATGTAGCCAACAGACCAGGGTTAGTTTGAATTTCTCAGTAGTTAGTTGGTTCAGGTACATAATTCTTTGAAATTAGCATCACAGGTAGACAGAGTGGTTAAGAAGGCATTTAGCACGCTTGCCTTTATTGCTCAAACTTTGAACATAAAAGATCATGTTGAGGTTATATAGGACATCAGTGAGTCCTCTTTGGGAGTACTATGAGCAAATCTAGTCGCCCTGCTTTAGGGACGATATTATTAAAATGGAGAGGGTTCAGCAAGGATTTACCTGGATGTTGCAGGGAATAGAGGGTTTGAGTACTAGAAATAGGCTGGATCTTTTTTCACTGGAGCGCAGGAGGTTGAGGGATGACCTTATAGAGGTTTATAAAATCATGAGGAGCACAGATAAGGTGAATAGCAAAGGTATTTTCCCTAAGGTGGGAGAGTTCAAAACTAGGGGGCATATTTTTAAGTTAGGGCAACCTTTTATTTAAAAAACAGAGTGGTTAGTGTGAGGAATGAACTTCCAGAGGAAGTGGGGGATGTGGGTACAATTCCAACATTTAAAAAACATTTGCATAATTACATGAATAGGAAAAGTTTGGAAGTATATGGGCCAAACACAGGCAAGTGGAATTAGTTTAGTTTGGGAACATGGCTGGTGTGGACTAGTTAGATTGAAGGGTCTGTTTCCATGCTGTATAGCTCTATGACTCTACAAATGCTACACCTTCATCACTGACCACAGAATAGAACAAGGAACGACAAAACACAGGAACAGGTCCTTCGGCTCTCCATGTCTGCGAAAACACATTTTGTCCTTCCATATGAAATCTGTCTTCACCTACAGGATCCGTATCCCTCTATTCCCTTCCTATTCATATATTCATTCAGGTGTTTTTTGAATGCTGCTATTGTGTCTGCTTCCACCACCTCCTCTGGCTGCATGTTCCAGGCACTCAACACCCTTTGAGTGAAAAATTTGTCTTGCACATCTCTTGAACTTTTTCCCCTCAATCCCTGCACCTTGAACCCATCTCCCCTAGTAATTGACCCCTCCACCCTGGGAAAAAACTTCATATTTTCCACTCTATCCAGGCCATTCACAATCTTATAAACTTCTATGAGGTCACCCCTCAACCTCCTGTGTTCCAGTGAAAACAAACCCAGTCTATCCAAACTTTTTCATAGCTAAAATCCCCCATACCAGGCAACATCCTGGTAAACCTTTTCTCTACCCTTTCCAAAGCATCCACATCCTTCTGGTAGTGTGGTGACCAGAACTGTATGCAATATTCCCAAGTGTGACCTAACTAAAGTTCAGGAAAGCTACAGCATAACTTGTCTATCTTTATACTCAATGCCCCTTCCAATGAAGGCAAGCATGCCATAGACCTTTTTTACTACTTTATCTACCTGCATAGCCACCTTCAATGATCTGCGGATCTGCACACCCAGATCTCGCTGTATATGAATCCTCTTAAGGGTTCTGTCATTCACTGTATAATTTCCACCTGTACTTGACCTTCCAAAATGCATCACCTCACATTTGTCCAGATTAAATTCCATCTGCCATTTTCTGCCCATGCCTCCAACTGATCTATAGCTGGCTGAATCCTCTGACAATTCACCACACTATCTGCAACTCTACCAATCTTTAAATCACCTGCAAACTTAATAATTGGACCAGGCACCTTTCTTCCATATCATTTACGTAGACCATGAGCAGCAGAGGTCCCAGCACTGACCCCTGTGGATCACCACTAGTCACAACCCTCCATTCCGAAAAGCATCCTTCCATCGCTACCCTGTCTCCTATGCCTAAGCCAGTTCTGTATCCATCTTGTAAACTCACCCCGATACCATGTGACTGCACCTTTTGTACCAGTCTGCCATCTGAGTCTTCACGACAGAAATCAAAAAAGATCACACTGATTTTTTTTGGGAAACCAAGGCTCTAATGCAAATGAGCGACTTGAAACAATCAATGAATTGTTAAAAAAATGTATTGGAGAAATTAGCTGGGACTAAAAGCCAACAAACGTGACAGCCCACGTAGGTTAAATAGAGGTGCTATAGCAATAGTGGATGTATTGGTTTCGATCTTTCAGAATTCCTCAAATTGGAAACCAGTTCCTAATTGGCAGATAATAATAAATAGCTATATGAATAGTATATAATTTGAAATTTGAGTTTTAAACTAGAGCAAGTGGGTTTTGTTTTTAGTTCTGTGAAGATGACTTTTCTTAAAAGAGGTCAGAAAATCATTCGGAACAGTGAATTAAATCCATAATTTCCAACAAGGATGTGGAAATTGACTGGCTGACCAATCATGAAAACAGATCAAGGCAACTAGTTCAGCTTTTATTTCAGAACAGAAAGTTTCAAAGTTTTGGTTCAGAGGAACCAGTCACACTAGCTGAAGAGGTTGGTCTGTGATCCAAATTGTGAGAGTGTATAGAAGTTTTCAAGCTATGTGAACTGAAAAGAGGTTTAGGCCATCAGAACTGAAAAAGAGTTGATGCCAGCAGATACATAAATTAGGAAAACTGTTTCAACAGTCCAAGGTTAAGAACTGGGAAGGGTCAGTTAAGTTAGAAAGTAAAGAGTTGAACTAGGACTGATATTTCTTTGGGATTGAGTATCTGTAAAATGATAGCATTGCGAAACAGTTTGAAACTTTGTTTTATCTCAAGAAAATTCTAAACTATCACATATATAAGATTTTGTTTTCTTTTTTATTTTGTGCTATAAGCTTGTGTTAAAGAACATTTGCAGCCTTGTATGTATATAATCAGTGACTAACCATCACTGCCATCAAATGTAAGAACTTATGATCTATCAAGCCAGGCTTCATTCTAGCAACTGAGTTGTCTAGTATTACCACCAGCTAGGATTATAACAGTAGAAAATAAAATCTTGCTATTTAGGAAAAGAAGGGAGAGAGAAAACAGGAAACTATAACCAAGTTAGTTTGATAGCATTATTGATGACATTTTTCATCATTATATCATGAGGAGACTGATAGGCAGTAATAAGCCTGGTTGGATTTCTCCTCCTTTATGTGTCCACAATACACCTGGGCAATTTTCCACTTTGTGAGGTAGATGCCAGAATTGTAGCTGCATCTGAAACAGCTTGGCCAAAGGCACAGCTTGTTATGGAGTGCATGTTCAGGACTATTGCCGGATAACATCAGGGCCTACAGTCTTTGCAGTATCCAGTGCCTCCAGCCATTTCTTGATGTCACGTGGAATAAATCAAATTGGCTGAAGACTGGCATCTGTGATGCTGGGAACTTCTGGAGGAGACAGAGATGAATTATCCACTTGGCACATCTGGTTGAAGACTGAAGTGATGCCTACATCCCATGAATGAATAAGAAAAAACACAGATGAAAAGACATTTATTCATGCAGAATGTTGAGAATCTATGGATTTTTTTTAAATCGCAAAGGGCTGTAAGTGCTCAGTCAATGAGTATATTCAAGGCTGAGATTGATGAATTTTTGGAATCAAGGGATATGGTAACAGAGTGGGCAACTGAAATTGACAGCACTTCAGCTGTGATCTGATTGAACAGATGAGCAACATCAAGGGCCCATATACCCCACACCTGCTCATACTAAATATTGTCTTAATTTTTTATTGACAAATGTCTTTTAGAAAACAGCTTATTTGTTCTTTCTCATTTCAACAGTCACATTCTGATTATTGTCTATCTATTCTTTTAAATTTCTAACATGTTGATGGTTAAACATCAGTCTTGATGTTTGGTCATATTTGAATTCAAATCTGAAAAAAAATGATACTCCACACCTATAAAGTCTTCAGTGCCAGAGCAGCTGTTTGGCAGTTAGATTTATCACGATGGTTAAACTTTACTTTTATTGTAGTAGTAGGGTCTAACTTTTGCTGGCAAGACTACTTGGTATCAATCACATTGTACAACAAACAATCCAGTTGCATTTGTTTCAATGCTAAGCCTCGCCATATAGGCATAGCGTTGAACCTAGGGGAGTAGGATAACATGACAGTATTTTTACATTTAAAAGCATACATGTAGTCACTGGAAGTTGCTGTCTGATTGATACTTTAATAATGGTCATATTATCAACCTCACCATTATTCTGACAGCAAAATTTAGCCAAGTAATAGCTAAAGTGCAAGTTAAAAGTCCACCTGCTTTACAAGTCTAACACTGTTTATTGCACTGTTTAATGCAGTTTTTTTAAATTAGTTTTTTGAACTTTGATAAATTTCAGGCCTTCAATACTGAAGTGATTTTTTTTTTGTTGCAGGAGCCTAAACATTTTTAAAATCGATTGCGCTAGGCCACCTGCTTACTTGCTCCATGGGGCTGTGATACTTAAATATTAATTCTTCCTCTTGACAGTTTAGAAGGTGAAAGATGAGATTTAAAAATCAGAAGTAGGAACTAAGACTAAAGTCGAGATTGAATGCAATCAGTTGTATATGAATAAATGGATTTTTCTCTGAATGGCAGGCAGTGACTAGTGGGATACCACAGAGAACAGTATTAGGACACCAGCTATTCACAATATATGTTAAAAAAGATTTAGATGAACTAACCAAATGTAATATCTCAAAATTTGCAGATGACACAAAGCTGGGTGGAAGGGTGAGCTGTGAGAAGGATACAGAGATTTTACACTGTGATTTGGCCAGGCTGAGTGATTGCATCTGTAATTCATATGCCCAATGTACTATGGATAACTGTGAGGTTATCCATTTTGGTAGCTAAAATAGGAAGGTAGATTATTATTTGCATGTCTGTAATTTGAGAGGGGGGAATGTTCAACGAGACCCGGGTAGCCTTGTGCAAAGCCACTGAAAGTAAGTGAGCACTAAAGAAGGCAAACTGTATGTTGGCCTTTTATAGTGATAGGATTTGAGTACAGTAACAAGGATGTTTTGCTGCAATTATACAGAGCATTGTTGAGGCCACACCTGAAATATTGTGTGCAGTTCTGGTCTCCTTGTGTGAGGAAGGATGTTTTTGCCAGAAAGGAAGTACATCAGAGCTTTACCAACTTAATTCCTGGGATGGCAGGACTAACATGTGAGGAAAGATTGAATCAGTTAGGATTGTATTCACTGGGGTTTACAAGAATGGCATGGTGGGGGTTGGGGGAGGAGGAGGAATCTCTTAGAAAGCTATAAAATTCTAACAAGACCACACAGGTTACATGCAGGTGGTTCCCAATGGTGGTGGAGTCTAGAACTAAGGGTCATAATTTAAGGATAAAGGTAAACTTAGGTGAACTCGCCAACTGGATACAAAAACTGGCTTAGTGACAGCTGACACTGAGTGATGGTGGAGTTAACAGAGGGTGGAGCTGGAGGAGCACAGCAGGCCAGGCAGCATCAGAGGAGCAGGAAAGTTGACGTTTCAGGTCGGGACCCTTCTTCACAAATGGGGGAGAGAGAAGGGAGCTCTGAAATAAATAGTGAGAAGAGGGGTGGGACTGGGGAAGGTAGGTAGGATGGTGATAGGTCAGTGTACGTAGTCAGTGGTGGAGATTGGTCAGTGAGGTGGATGGACAGGTTGTGTCACGTTGAGCTCCTCCAGCTCCACACTGTGTTATCCCTGACTCCAGCATCAGCAGTTCTTACTATCTTTGAGTGATGGTGGAGTGTTGTTTTTCGGACTGTAGACCTGTGACCAGCACTGTTCCACAGGGATTGGTCCTGGGTCCACTTTTGTTTGTTATTTATATAAATGATTTAGAGGAGAAAATATAAAGCATGGTTAGTAAGGTTGAGGATGACACCAAAATTGGTGGCATAGTAGACAGTGAAGAAGGTTATCTAAGATTACAAAGAGATCTTGATCAATTGGGTCAATGGACTGAACAGTGGCAAATGGAGTTTAATTTGATAAATGTGAGGTATTAACATTTTGGTAAAACAAACAAAGACAAGACTTATACAATTAAAAGCAGGGCCTTGGGCAGTGTTGTCGAACAGAAAGACCCAGGGCTTCAGGTACATAATTCTTTGAAGTTTGCAACACATGGGGTGGCATGGTGGCTCAGTGGTTAGCACTGCTGCCTCACAGTGCCTGGGATGTGGGTTTGATTCAAGCCTTGGACAACTGTCAGTGCAGAGTTTGCACATTCTCCCTGTGTCTGCATGGGTTTCCTCCGGGTGTTCCAGTTTCCTCCCACTGTCCAAAGATATGCAGGCTAAGTGGGTTAGTCATGGGAAATGTAGGAACAAAAACAGAAGTTGCTGGAAAAGTTCAGCAGGTCTGGCAGCATCTGTGAAGAAATGTTCTGAGGTAGGGTGACCAGACCCGAAACGTTAACTGATTATTTTCTTCATAGATGCTGCCAGACCTGCTGAGCTTTTCCAGCAACTTCTGTTTTTGGTCCTGATTTACAGCATCCACAGTGCTTTAGGTTTTTATGGAAAATGTAGGGTTGCAGGGATAGCGTGGAGGGGTGGGATGCTGTTCAGGGGGTCTATGGGCTGAATGGCCTGCTTCTACACTGTAGGGATTCTATAGTTCTATGATTCTTTGAAGTTTGCATCACATATATATAAGGTGGTTAAGAAGGCATTTAGCATTCTTGCTCAGACTTTTGAACATAGGATTTGGGACGTTATGTTGAGGTGAGGTCTCTTCTGGAGTACTGTGTCCAGTTCTGGTCACCCGATTACAGGAAGGAATTATTAAGCTGAAGAGGGCTCAGAAGAGATTTAACAGGATGTTGCTGGGAATGAAAGGTTTAGGATATAAGGAGAGGCTGGATAAGCTGGGGCCTTTTTCATTTGAGTGTAGGTTGAGTGGTGACCTTAAGGTACCAATCACAGGCAGGTGGAACTAGTTCAGTTTGGGATCATGGTTGGCATGGACTAGCTAGGCCGAAGGGTCTGTTTCCGTGCTGTATGGCTCTATGACTGGGTTCAGGAAAAATCTGTTCACAGTGTGGTGTGCCTGTGGAATTCACTACCACATGAAATGACTTGAGGCCAAAACATTATGTTTTCACGATGGAGGAAGATATAGCTCTGTGACTAAAGGAGTCAAAGGATATGGGGGAGTGCAGGATTAGGGTACTGAGCTCAATGATCAGCCATGGTCAAATCCAATGGCAGAGCAGACTCAAGGCGTTAAATAGCCTATTCCTATCTCCTATGCTTCTATATGTCCTGGAGAAATAGAGGAAGCAACAATAAATCAGAACTGGCTCTTAGATTGCTGATGCTGGATCTAACTTCTTTGAACAATCTATTCCATCAAGAGGAAAAACCTCGTTGTAAAATTTATAGAATGACTTCTGCTTCCCAAATATTTAGTCCAGATAAAGTTTCCACATAAAAACTCTCTGTGGGAATACAAGGTTAATTTACAACAAGGTGGTAGTTTTAGATTATAAGACCATGAGAAATAGAACAGCCATAGGCTGTTCAGCCCCTGAAACATAGCTGAAGCTACATTACTCATGCCCACTTTCCTGCCTTTTCCCCTTAACCTTAGATTCTTGATGAGTAGGAAAATCAATCAATCACAGCCTTGTAAATACACAAGGAATCTGCCCCAACAGCTCTCTATGGCAAGTAATTCCAAAGACTCTCAACCTTCAGAGAAAAAAATTCCTCCTCATTTCAGTCTTAAATTTGTGTCCCAATATTCTGAGATTATGCCCTTTGGTCTGAGACTCTCTCATGGGTGGTCAACATCCTCTCAGCATTTACTCTGTCAGGGCCCTTAAGAATCCGACATGCTTCAATGAGATCACCTCTCATTCTTCTAAACTCCAATAAGTAGAAGAATAGAGATCATTTGGGGTAAGAAAAAAAGCAATTCAGAAAAAGTCTGAATTTTCAGTCAACAATTTATAACAATCATTAAGAGCAGGATTAACCATTTGACAAGATCCTGTAAAGAAAGAGGGATGCAGAACATGTGGCCTTTCTTGCAAATGAACCCAAACTTTCACAACACTTACTTGGACTGATGCCACCGGGTCTCATGCTGGGCCAAACTCACCTCCGCCACTGCCTCCATTAATCTGCGCTGGACACAGATGCTGCCAGGAATCCAAACTGGCGTCCGCTGCAGCAGCCATGAGTCAGCACTCGGACCACCTCTTATTGGAACATCTCCAATACACCTAGGTAATATGTCAGTTCAGCTGTTGAAGACAATGTATCAATGTGGATGTGAAAACACAGATCAATAGGGAAGATTCTCCACGTCCCACCTACAAGTATGACACAGTTTATATCCCTTTTATCTTTAAAAGGTATTTTGACCAAATATTCTATACTACAGAGATTAGGATAATCTTTTCAAAATGGAGAATCTTCCCTATTATTCTGTGTTTTCACATCCAAATTGATACATTGTCTTCAACAGCTGAACTGACATATTACCTAGGTGTATTGGAGATGTTCCAATAAGAGGTGGTCCGAGTGCTGACTCATGGCTGCTGCAGCGGAGGCCAGTTTGAATTCCTGGCAGCATCTGTTTCCAGCGCAGATTAATGGAGGCAGTGGCGGAGGTGAGTTTGGGCCCAGTATGAGACCCGGTGACATCAGCAGTGGCTGTGTTGGTGAGGTGGGTCTGAAATGGACTCATGGTGGTGGCAGAGTTGGGCTTGGGCCAGAGGTGCATTGAGGACTCATGGTGGTGAGGGCATTGGTGGAGGTGAGATGGCGCCAAAGAGTGGTGACTTTTATTCCAGTAGCTGCAGCACTGTGAAGAGGACTTGTCATAGCCACTAGGCCCATGGGCGGGGCACTTAACAAGAGGAACTGTAAAGTTTAACACTTTCTTTATTTCTTAATTCTTCTGTGCTTATATTCTATGTTTTGGTTTATTTTCCTGTGTTTTAAGATGGCACCAGAGAGTGGCAGCATTATACAACAATTTTCACTGTATTTCATAACAAAATACAAGTGACAATAAATAAATCAAATCAAATAAATCAAGATGGCAGTGGAGTAGGACTTCTGAGCACAGGGCTCGTCATCTCCGTCCGCTTTTCTTCTCAATGTTTCTTTTTTCCACTTCCCTTTCATTTTAAAAAATTTTATTTTACTCACCTCTTGGCGAAGCGCTCGGTTACAGCATTGGTATCTGTAAGTGGGTCCAGCAGTGTGTAGTCATGGCGTCAGTGAAGGTGAGTTTGGGCCCAGTACAAGACCTGATGGCATCAATAGCATCTACATCGGCAAGGTGGGCCCAAAGCAGACTTCTTTCGTGGCGGAGTTAAATTTGGGCCGGTGCGGTACCCGGTGGCATTTGCATTGGCAAGGTCCTGTAAGAACTCAGTGGTGAGGGAATTGGAGGCGGCGAGATGGCACCAAACAGTAGTGACTTTCATTTCAGCAATGGCAGTGCAGCAAAGGGGACTCATGCCTGGCCACCAGGCCCATGGCAGAGCACTTAATAAGGACTGTAAAGTTGGACATTTTATTTCTTCATTTTTCTGCCTTCATATTCAATGTTTTGGTTCATCTTTGTGTTTTAAGGAGGGCATCAGAGAGTGGCGACACTATACTTTTCAATGTATACTGTAACAAGGTACATGTGACAATAAGTGAATCAAATCAAAAATAAATAAAACAAACAGGCGATTGCCTCAACCCTTCACAGACCAAAACTAGGTAGTGTGCAAGCAAGCATAGAAATGCTGGTTGCTTAACTCAGTAAATCTGTTTCCACTATATCAAAAAGTGTCTTGTTTTATTGCAATTTTATCCTTTGATCTGGGAGATCCTGTGATTTGGAGGCTGGTTAACACATCTGCATTCCTGTACCTCCATTATTCAAGTCTTTCTGGAACCACTAGATATCACTCCAGTTATTGCCAGACTGAGCCAATGTTTGGTAATATTCAATACTCAAATGTCAATTTCAAGGAGTTTCATGGAGATTTTCTCTCCGTAAGCTCTAATGAAATGACAGTCCTCCCTAACTTGTTGGATTTTGAGATATGGCCATTTGGTTACATTGTATTCAGTGTGTTTGCCATGCAAGATGCTGGCACATGCCATAGTTGTGACATTAATATTGCACAATGTCATATAGTAACACGTCCACCACTTTGACTGTTCATGGCTGACAACCATAAACTTTCTGTGCTTAAAAAGGCAAGGCATAAGTACTGTGATCCTGTAAGTTCTGAATGAGGCAGACATGTGCAAAAAGGCAAAGCCAAGTCAGTGATGCATTGAGCATTCAAGCAAGCACACAGTGAGAAAAGGTCAAGTCAGTGAGTTACGAGCCCCGAGATACAGCCTGTTGCACTGCAGGCGATGGATGCTTGTCCCTGTGTGCAGAGTGATCTGGATGAAGGATGCTCATAGGGTTGAGATGTTGGGGAATGCTGGTTTTACTACTATCTGGTAAAAAGCAACCTGCATACATGAGGCTAGATTTGATAACAATGAAACATTAATGCATGCAAATAGGCCTCTTGCTGCTCACTAGCGAGATTTTTTTTGTGCCATTAAAATTTTGGGTGTAAACCAGACTTCTCTCGACATCAAGAATCTCATTTTTCTAATCTTGTCGTATTTTCCCAACTGACTTGCCATTAACCACCCTCATTTGGGGCTAGGAAATTCCGCCCTTGTTTCTTGTGTTGGTAAATTAAAGGACTAAAGCTCACATTCAGTTATTTCATTGTTGCATTACTTGGACCTTTGATTTTTTTCTTTGTAAGGTGCAATTTTAAATGGTAAATCATTCCCCAGCAGATGGAAAATGTATTTGTTTGCTGATGTCTTAGAGCATTTTTTCTGTTTATTAGTCCAGAAGATAAGCTAATATTGATTTTATTCTGACTAAAATTTAATCGATTCAAAGAGTTCCAATCACATCAAGAGTTCTTGAGCATCAATGTGTGAATGTTAGTGTCAGAGTTTAGCGCTTTAAAAGCCTACTGCTAATATTTGCTCAGAAAAGTGAATTAAAAATTAAGGAATGAATTACATCCCTATATGATTGCAACCTCAAACCAATCATACTTACCAGCTCTTGTGTCTTCAGGACAAATGACTAAACCAGTGAGACATAGTTTCATTGATAGGAGAGTAAAATTTGGATTGTGCTGGCCTGCTGGTTTGAATAGGTGATCCTGGATGATCTCAGCAACATAATAAGTTCGTATGAGATCAAAAATTGAATTAATTTAAAATAGGCCAGGAAACTGTGGACACTGGCAAAATGGATATCAATTATAGACTACCGCAATACAGTGGCTCTCAGATGACAGTTGGAAACATGAAGGGAATATGTGTCAAGAGGGAGGAGAACAATGACAAAGAAGAGACTTCAGAAAGCTGTGCAATTTGGACGAGCACTCCTGTATTCCTATCTCGAATTCTTTTTTTGACTCTCTTTGGTACCAGCCTTAATGTACACCTAATTCTCCTGAATGCAAATGACAGTTGCAGCTACTTTTTAATAAAAGGCGATAGGCTTCGGTGACGTATGTCATGAACATATTTCTGGTGTCTGAGTCATAGCACATAGCCCCATGAAATTCACCTTTCTTATATCTGTTTCTGTGGTCCAATTTCTAAACCCTAAATTTATTTTCTGTTACGAGTTGCTGATATTCCCTTTCCTGACCACATTTTTGTTAACGCCTCTACCTTTTACTTAAACCTTTTTCTCAACCTGGTCTTTTAGTGCACATGTATAATGACTATTACATGGTATGGCAATTACATTGCCATGATTAGTTATTTCTTCTACCAATACACTGTGGTGTGTACCTGCACTCCATATATAACAGCAGTTCAAAAAGGCAACTTACCACCACTTTGTCAAGAACAATTAGAGATGGGCAATAACTGCTAGCCTAGCCAGTGACACATGAACCTCATGAACAAAGATAAAAAAGGGTTTCTCTTTTGATTGAATCTTTTACAATAATCTTACATTATTTTGCACACTTAATGGGTTGGCCTAGTTATACAAGATCAAACAAAGTTTTCAACTATGATACAATCTTTAGTCGTCACTTTCTAATATTTAAAACATTAAACTGTTGAAAATATTTCAAAGAGTCAATATTGAGGAGTGATCATATTGCTCAATTTTTCTTTGTGAAATTTCATGTTACCTCTGGCATTTTGCTCACTTTTGTTAAGTTAATTTGACTTATGAACTTTAATAGTGTAAATCTAACTTTATTCAAATTTAGAATCACCCACCACCACCTCCAACACACGACATTCATTACTCTTTTGGTGTTTGGTATTTTGGTGTTTGCTGGTTGCAGTACTGTTTGTTTCTTTAGCTATTGCCTTTTTTTAATTTCAAGTTTAGAAATAAATGATTGTAAGGAGTTGCTCTCCGTGTTAATGTAGGGATTTCCAGAAGCATGTAAAAGAAAATCTTACCTAAATTACGACTGGTCATTAGTAGTCTTCCTTAAATACAGAGCTCATTCTAAAGAACACAAAGATTGAATAGATACTCCTTTTTTTGGGAGGGATGGTGGTCATGGGAAAGAGACAAAATAAACATATATCCAGAGATTGTCTTCTAAAAGTGTATCCCTGGGCCTATCATTTCAACTCATTTGCATTAGAACTGTTCTGCTAATCAAAGGAAAGAGTTACTGCTGAATGGAAAATTAAGAAATTCCTTCGAGATATTAATATTTGGTTAATATTAATAGTCAAAGCAATATTTTTCACAACCAGTACACAAAATACATAATATAACTACAAAGCTGCAAATGTGAATATTACAGCTATACAGTACAGGTCAAAGGGTGTGAATTGGGAAGACCAACAGGAGCAATTACAAATCTTCAGCATGGGGAAAATACATCCTTATCATGATCAATTCCTGTATAAATACAAAAACATGAAATAACTGAATAAATGCTGTTCTTCAGTGTTTGAATACTTTTCAGCCCTAATGAAATAAGTAATAAAAGCTCCAAATTAATACTACAAATTCTGGAAGACTAGCTATATCATGGTCTCACAGAATCATAAATGAAATTATAGAATCCCTACAGTGTGGAAGCAGGCCATTCAGTCCATCGAGTCCACACCAACCTCTCCAAATAACATCCCACCCAGAACCAACCTGCTACCCTATCCCCATAGCCCTGCATTTCCCATGGCTAATCCATCTACTCTACACATCCCTAGACACTATGGACAATTTAGCATGGCACACCCACCTAACCTGCACATCTTTGGACTGTAGAAGGAAACCGGAGCCACCCAGAGGAATCTCATGTAGACACGGGATGAATATGCAAACTCCACACAGACAATCGCCCAAGGGTGGAATGAAACCCAGGTCTCTGGCACTGAGGCAGCAACGCTACTCATTAAGCCCATCTTTAGTGTTAGGTTCAAATATTTAACATAAATATAGTTCAAAATTTTGGTAATAGGGAAAGATTATGTTGTTACCTGATTCAGTTAGGACATTTTCTCATTAGTCAAAATAAACTAGAATCAATTATCTTTGCTATTCAAATACTAGAATAAATTTGAAAAAGCATGTTTGTATCAGGACAAAGCAAATTAAAATTAAAAGAAAATTTTATACACACAGATAGTACTGCAAACTTAGTACAAAGAATCCAACAAGCTAACTAAATTCATGTTTTTGGGCTCAGGGTTATTTAATTGAGAATCAAGTTTGTGATTAAATTAGCTGAACTTCATTAAAGGCTAATGTTTTCTTACCAATATCCGTAGATTAAATGATCTATTAGCTAATCAATTATTGAAGCAAATGAAAGAAATAGTATTTCTTTTACCAAAAAAGTAGTTGTACATGTTTTCATTTCACTGAAAATGTACCTTCTCTTAATTCCATAAAATGTGATTTATTAAAAATGTGACATTATTCACCATAGATTTGGAGTCTCTCATTCAACATCACATCATTTCATAGAGAAAATCTCCTAACACAAACCTTGTGCAGTTAATCTTCCCTGTCATTATATATAGTCTTAGGTACATTGGGAGATTGCTGTTGCAAGAATTTTTTTTCCCCCTTTATTCATTCATGGGATGAGGGAGTCGCTGGCCAGGCAGCATTTATTGCCCATTCCTAATTCCCAGAGGGCAGTTGAGAGTCAATCACATTGTTGGGGGTCCGGAGTCACATGTAGGCCAAACCAGGCAAGTTCGGCAGTTTCCTTCCCTGAAGGACACTAGTGAACTGGATGGGTTTTTCCTGACAATCGACACTGGATTCATGGTCATCATTAGATTCGTAATTCCAGATATTTAGTGAATTCAAATTCCACCATCTGCTGTGGCAGGATTCGAACCTGGGTCCCCAGAACATTATCTAGGTCTCTGGGTTAACAGTCCAGTGACAATACCACTAGGCCATTGCCTCCCCATTTTGAAGACTCCATCCAGGAGCTGCTGCAGAACATGCTCACTGATTGCTGGATTAAAAGTTCACCTTTCTATATGACATGGGAGTGCAGATGTATTTTATGCTTGGTCAGACCCTGACGTGTCCGTGTACTGAGAAGAACAAAGCTTTAATATTCTGATAAGCAGGTTTGAGATTCTTGCTCCATATTGGATGACAGCAGGGATTTTAGGGAGGATCATCAAACTGACTGTAGCACCTCGCTACAGGGAGCTGTTCAAGAGGGGGAAGACAAGAAAAATGTAGTTGTAATTGGGATAGTATATTCAGGAAAAGAAAAACAGTGTTGTCTGTGGCCAGAATCGGAATCCTGAAGGCTGTGTTGCCTGGTGCCTGGGTTTGGGATATCTCTTCTGAGCTGCAGAGAAACTTGGAGTGGGAGGGGAAAGATCCAGTTGTTGTGGTCCACATAGGCATCCATGATAAGTTGGAAGAAGTTCTGAATATGAGCAACTAGGGACCAAATTAGAAAGCATAACCAAAAAGGTAATAATCTCCAGATTACTATCTGAGCCATAAGCTAAATGGCACGAGGTTAACAAGATTAAAGCAGTAAACGCATGGTTCAAAGACTGGTATGGAAGAAACAGGTTTGAATTCACGAGACATCGGCCCAGTACTGAATAAGGAGGGAGCTGTTCTGATGGGATGGGCTGATTCATATTGGGACCACAGTCCTGGCAAATCACCTAACTAGGGCTATAGATAGGGCTTTAAACTAAATAGCAGGGGTGGGGGTCGGTTGCGTGGAAAATTATAAAATCAAAAGGTATACAATGTAGGATTGATGGTTAATACTGGAGTTGATTGTTACTAGAAAATAAAAGGAAGGGAAAGAATCTGTGAATGTCATATTGTAGGGACAATGTAGGAAAACTTGATAGCTAACAAACTTAAAGGCTTTATATCTATTGCACAAAGCATTTGGAATAAGGTAGACAAACTGACGGCACAAACTGAGGTAAACTGAGGTCTCAAGGACTTTGAACTTGTTGGAAAAAAATGGGGAGGGGAATGGAGAGGTTACAAAAGTTTCCAGAAAAAATAATGGAATAGATAGTATGGAAAGAGCCAGGAATTTATCTTCAGGTACAGCAGGTAAGGGGACAACTACGAGAAGGGAGATGGTCAATGCAGGACGGAGTGTGTTGTACTGAAAAGTACACAGCATACAAAACAAGGTAATTGGGCTTGTAATGCAAATTGAAATTGATGGGTATGATGTTGTGGGCATCTCAGAGACATGGCAGCAAGGGGATCAGGGCTGGGGTAACTGAATATTCATGGATATGTGTCCTATTGAAAGGATAGGCAGATGGGCAGGGGGCAGAGTTTTTGTTAGTAAGAAATGAAAAAACTAAATTGATAACAAGAAATGTTATAGGTCAAAGGGCATAGAATCTGTTCAGATTCTGTTGAGAATCTAAAGTTGAGGAACTACAAAGGGAAGAAGACCCCAATGGGAATTACATACAGACACCCTACCAGTAGACAGGATGTGGGGAAGAACATAGATCAGGAAATAGAAAAGGCATTAAGAAAGGCACTATTACAGTAATCATGGGGGATTTCAATGTGCAAGTGAGCTGGGAAAATCAGATTGGTAGTGGATCCCAAGAAATTTGTGAAATATCTGAGAGATTATTTTTGCAGCAGTTTTCATAGTGCCCACTAGGGAACAGGCAACTCTGGATTTGGTGATATGTAATGAGGCAGACTTGATTACGGAGTTTAAGGTGAAGGGGCAGTGACCATAGGATGATAGAATTCACCCTGCAAATTTAAGAGGGACAATCAGATGTAATGGTATTACTATTGAGTAAAGGTAACTACAAAGTCATGAGAGAGATGGTGGTCAGAGTTGGAAGGGGAGCCCAGCAAGGAAGACAGTGGAGCAACAATGGCAGGTGTTTCTGGGGATAATTTGGGAGGTACAGCAGAAATTCATCCCAAGGAATAAGAAACATACCAAGAGGCCAATGAGGCATCCACGGCTGACAACGGAAGTCAGGGACATCATATAAGCAAAAGTAAAATCATACAATGTGGTGATGATTAGCAGGAAGCCAGAGGATTGGGAAGCTTTAAAAATCAGCGAGGACAACTAAAAAAGTGATGGGGAGAGAGATGAAATGAGGGTAAGCAAGGCATTAATGTAAAAGAAGACTGCATGAGTTATTTTAGATATATGAAAAATAAAAGAGAAGCAAGATTGGACATTGGGCAAAATAGGGCTGGGTCAGCATGGCTTCATCAAGTGGAGGTAATACTTGATAAATATTTGAGGAGGAAACAATCAAGTTAGACAAAGGTGGGCCAGTGGACATAATCTATTTCGATTTCCAGAAGGCCTTTGACAAGGTGCCGTACAGGAGGTTGCTAAATAAGGATCCAACATTAAATTTGATCCCACAATTCCACAATATTTTCTAAATAGTCCCAAATATGCCAAAAATTACAGTGATCACCAATCAGGCACACAGTGTGATGCACGTCCACTTGGTGGAAGGTGAACATTCATACATAAAAAGAAAGAATGTGTCTGTTTCACCTTAACAAAACAGGCAACGGCCATTTTCTGGTTCATTCCTCAGGGCAATGCCTTGCCCAAATTCAAACAGCCTGGATAAATTTTAAACAAAGTTTAGAGTTAACTGGCAGTCATCATCTAACGGGTGCATGCTCCATGGCAACACCTGCACCAGAGTCTACCTGTTAATCAATCAGCACTCTCTTCTCATACAGTAGAGTGTTGTTCACCCTTACATTGGTAGTCTCGTGAGGGAGTCCTGATGAGCAAAAGACAAAAATCTACGACAAAATATGCCTCTTTTCAGCAGTGTACAAGCTTTCCACTACCACAATTTAACATTTTAAAATAATACTCAGATCTATCCTTCCTTGGTTTAAAATTTGTAGTTACTGGAGTTGAAATCCATCTGCCATTGTTTTTGTTTTATTCACACGCTGACTAGCCAGTATTTATTGCCAATCCCTTGTTGCATTTAAAGTGGTGTGAACTGCCTTCTTGACTGGCCGCAGTCCCCAATGCCATTGTGATTTCTGACATTCTGCAGTGGTTTTATGGTCACCATTATTTGAATTCAAATTCCACCATCTGCCATGGCAGGATTTAAACGCTGGTCCCCAGAAAGTTAGTCGAGTTTCTGGATTTACAGCAAGAATGCTACTAGACCGTCACCTCCACCAAACAAGCTATTAATATCTTTTTGTAATTTTATGCCTCTATCTATGCTATTTAATACACCATCAGTCCTTGTGACATCTGCAAACTTGGATATATGGCCCTATATTATCTATGTTATTAACAAACAAATGAATAATTGAGGCCTCAGCACACATCTTTGTTGGACACTATTAATGACTATTTTGAATAGAATACATACTCACTATCAGTACTCTTTTGAGGCCTTGAAAATCATGAAATGTTTTGATAGAGCAAACATAAAGTGTTTGCACTTATGGGGAACAGTAAGACAATAAAAATTGGTCACAAACAAACCAAATAAAGAATTCAAAAGAAAACATTTTTTTAAACCTAGGGTGCAGTGAGAATATGGAACTCTAAAACACGGAGAAATTAAGGGGAAACTGCAGGTGCTATAAAAGAAGAAGATCTCCCAAGCCGACATGCCCAACATCGAGGCACAAATTACTCTGATGCTCTGTTAGTCAGGACTTGTTCTGCCCATCTGCTGGACACTAGACTCCTGAAGGAGCTTCACTACTTTGAGCTCTGTTGTGGCAGAAGTCTCACACAAAGACAGCAAAAATGCTTAAATGATATCCTCAAAGTATTCCTGAAGTGGTTAATTATCCCAGCCAACTCTTGGGAGGACTTGCACCACAACCGGATAAATTGCAAAAAGTTCATTAGGAAAGATATCAACCACATCGAGACTTCATTGGGAACCACAAGGTTCAGGTGTTGCAAACAGCACACAAACAAAACAACTTTTCCACCCAACCCTTTACCACCTGCTCGGAATAGTCTAGACATAAAAGCAACGCAAAACCCATCAAACCGTAGTGAAGGCAAGTCATCTTCAATTCTGAAGGGGTAGCAGGAACTGCAGATGCTGGAGAATCTGAGATAACAAGGTGTAGAGCTGGATGAACACAGCAGGCCAAGCAGCATCAGAGGAGCAGGAAGGCTGACGTTTCGG
>NC_063339.1:32957119-32995428 GCF_021869965.1 Rhincodon typus | reverse complement strand
GGCCCGAAACGTCAGCCTTCCTGTTCCTCTGATGCTGCTTGGCCTGCTGTGTCCATCCAGCTCTACACCTTGTTATCTCTTATCTTCAATTCTGAAGGACTGCCTAAGAAGAAGGGAAAACTGAAAGGGCTATGCTGATAGAATTGGTTGAAAAAGGATAAAGAAGTCTCAAGTGGAGCATTACTTGCAGCATGCATTTGTTAATCAAAATTTGCTGTTTCTGTACGGTATTCTCTGTTTAACTCTATGCAACTTTTTCACCGTACACTCAATCTCCTAACCAGGTGGATATTTGCCTTCATATTCATTAGCTTTGAATTTTGCTAACTGCCTCCAATATGGATCTTACTTCCAGATTACCATACAACCTTACCAAAAAAATCCACACATCTTCACTAAACATGGCCATTACACAGTTTCTAAAGGGTAGGCTGTCCGTAATCACCCCCAATTTCTCTAGTGTTTCGTCATTTTCCTTTATTACAATAGGTAATTGTTCTAATTACAATAGGTTACCACAACTAATTTTAGATATGCAGATTTATAATTTCCTGGTTTCATTATCTCCCCTTCAAAAATAATAAGATTTACGACTTTTTAATCTAAGGACAGCTTCTAAATTAGTTGAGTTTTGGAAGGTTATGGCTAAAGCTACTGTATTTTAGTTATCTACGTGCTTTAAAACAATGGGTGGAAATCATTAAATTCTGAGGTTTTTGGCTATCTCAGTGCCATTATTTTTTCAAATATTATTTTCCTGCCTATATTAATTTCAATGAGTTCCAGTCCTTGAATCATTATTAATTTTCCTGGGATATCAATTATATGTAATCCTTTCCCTCTACTGCCACAAATTATTAAAGAAGTCTGCCATTTCCTCATTTTGTTTTAAAGCACCCATGTGAGTCTTGACTACTCTTTTTTCTTACATTATTATTATGATGTTTCTGCTTCTGAAAACTATACATATGTGCAGCAGGAAACATGCACGTGTAAATGCCTGGTAAGGATAAGGGTACAACTCAGCTACACAATGCTCTCAGATGGAAACAAATCAGTTGGACCATTACCCCTGGTACCATACCTTAGAAACACAGAACGTGGGAGGAGGAGTTTGGCCCTGTGAGCTTCCTCGGCTATTCAATATGACCGTGGTTGATCATCCAACTCAGTACCCTGTTCCCACTTTCTCCTCATACATTTGATCCCTTTAGTCCTTAGAACTATATTTAACTCCTTCTTGAGAACATTCAATGTTTTGGCCTGAACCACCTTCTGTCGCAGAGATTTCTAGAGGCTCACCATTCTCTGGGTGAAGAGATTTCTCCTCATCTCAGTCCTAAATAGCCCACTCCATATCCTTAAACTGTGACCCCTGGTTCTGGAAGTATAATTTAGTGTTAAGTACCTTATCTTAAGGAGAAGTCAGAGGATAAAGTAAACTGTACCAAAAAATTCAGTTTGTACATGCATGATTGGTGCGATTATTCATCTTCATTTGCATATAGATATTAAAATCTTGTGGATTTCTTGTTAATTCATGTTTCAGCAATGAAGACAAAATGAAAGTAGCTGCATTGCCTTGTAATCTGCAAACAGAGGTAGGAATGGCAGTGGATTCTAATGGAAACAATTTGAAGGTGTTAATGTCCCTACGCTTTTCCAGATTAAGTTAGCTGGTTACCCATGGTATGTACACTTTTACTCAAATAATTGAAACATGAGAAGAGAAGCAGTATACCACTGGTGATTGAAATCAATAAACTGGAGTTCTGACAGTGAAATCATCTCTAACCTGAACAGTGTCTGTTTCATCACTCTTTAAATTGACCATCATGTACAAAATGGTTAGAATTTTTTGAAAAAAAAAGCAGCCTTTAACTAGAGCTGAACAAAAGATAGATTTCATACCTTGCTTGGCACTTGGGGTAGAGTTCCATTTTCAGCCCTTGATGCTGTTGGAAAGACAGACTTTAAACTCTGATTTGGGTAGGCAACAATCTTTGTTGTAGCTGGAACATTCAGCTTTGGCAGTTCCACAGGATATGGAGGAATTTGGCGTTGTACAGGAATTTCCTGTGGATAATTTTAATGCTGAAATAAATTTTGCATGTTTAACAATCAGCCAATTAACTTTCATCATGTCAGTATCTATATAAAATATGGTTTGGCGTAACTTCTAAAAATAGCATCCAAAGTAAAAGAATGGTAACATTTATTAAATGCCATTTTAATTTAAAAATCATAGAATTTTACAGTAACAACCATAAAACAAAAAAAACATTATTCTGTGAATGACCACATACTCCATGGTTTTAAAGAAATTTAATTAAATTCTACAAAATTATATGTATGCTAAATAAATGTGCAAAAGAATTGCTTAAACTGGGAAATTAAGTAGTTGAGAAACCACATGGTAAGTTTTGTTCTCACCCGCCCACAGCTGATGCACCTACTGAATGCAAAATGTTTTCTGGGATTAGGGCATCTCTTGCAAGATTTACGCTTACTAGGTAGTGGCACTTTCAGAAGTGGCTGTGGGCCTTCTTTTTCAACCAATGTAGTCCATAGGGTGAAGCACAGGACTGCAACAGAATGGTAATGAGAAAATGCTGATTTGTGTCCAAGTTGCTGTGTTTTGTAACTTGAAGGGGAACTTGGAGGTGACTGCATTTTCATGTTCCTCCTGCTCTTGTGCTTCCAGGAAAGTTGCAGATTTGGGAGAAATTGCCAGTGTATTCAGTAGATAATACACACTGCAACCACAGAATGCCCGTGTTTGAACAATGGATTGCTTCATCCAGGAAAATGCTGAGCTTCCAGAATTTCTCACAAATGGACCTAAGACCACCAGTCCTGGACTTGAAAAGTACTTAGTCTATCTCAAATTACCTTGGAAAGGCAAAGCTTCAAAATTTTCACACTGCTACTAAGCAATCGATATGAGTAGTATTTTCCACTAACAGGAAGTTGGCATCAGTTCAAAAGATTTTCTATCTACCACAAAACAGTGCAAAGTTATGTATGTGCTGCACTGCTGGTGTAACTTTTTAAAAGTTTATTTCTGGGATGTGGGTGCTGTTTTCTAGGCCAGCATTTACTGCCCTCGAGAAGGAGATGCTAAACGGTGGTCTTAATGCTTGTAGCTCTAGGGTATACATACATCCAGTGTTGTTACAAAGTGAATTTCAGGATTTTGACCCAGCAACAGTGGAGCAATGTTCACTCTCCTCCAGCGAATGATGATCCCTGGCGAATGGTGATGACTTCCGGCCTGGTGCGGCAATCTCCTGGCCTCCTGGTGTTGGCATGGCGACCTCCCAACTTGGTGCAGCAGCCTCCCAGCGAGGAATGGCGTCCTCTCAGCCTCCTGCAATGTCCTCCTGGCGTTGTGTGGTGACCTCCAGTCCTGGTGCAGCGGCCTCCTCGCATGGGGCCTCCTGGTGTGGCTAGGCGACCTTCTGGCCTCCTGCGGTGGCCAACTGGCATGCAATTTGGAGCCAGGACCCAGTGCGGACTATAAGCTAAGTGCTAGCATTGTTTGCTGTACTGAACTCTTTTCTGTAATCTGGACATTTCATTTCTGTAACAATCTTGTAACAAAAGAAGATGTGCCTAGGTGCTTTTGTATACAAGTCAATTCTATAATTGGCTACATTTAACTTTTCACTATAGTCATTGAGGCTATTCTATTCTATGTTAATATACTTTAAAGGAAGGAGACCATTACCCCTGGTAGTGGGAATGGAAACTAGGGCAGTTGCATGCTCCTCTTGCAGGATGTGGGAGGTAAGGGTCACTGCTGGTGTCCCCTCTGACTTCACCTGCGAGAAGTGCACCCAACTCCAGCTCTTCAAAAACCATGTTGGGGAACTGGAGCTGGAGCAGGATGAACTCCGGATCATTCAGGAGGCTGAGGAGGTGATAGAGAGGAGTTACAGGGAGGTGGTCAAACCCAAGGTACAGGAAAAAGGTAGCTGGGTGACTGTCAGGAAAGGGAAAGGGAATAGGCAGACAGTGCAGGGATCCCCTGTGGCCGTTCCCCTCAATAATAAGTATACCGTTTTGGATACTGTTGGGGGGGGACGACCTACCAGGGGAAGGCCATAGCGGACAGGTCTCTGGCACTGAGCCTGACCCTGTGGCAAAGAAGGGAAGGGGGAGAATAGGAGAGCAATTATAGTGGAGGATTCAATAGTAAGAGGCACAGACAGGTGGTTCTATGGACGCGAACGAGATGAACGGATGGTAGGTTGCCTCCCGGGTGCCAGGGTCCGTGATGTCTTGAATCGTGTCTTCAAGATCCTTAAAGGGGAGAGTGAGCAACCAGCAGTCATGGTACACATCGGTACCAATGACATAGGTAGAAAAAGGACTGAGAATGTGAAAAACGAGTACAGGGAGTTAGGTTGGAAGCTGAAGTCCAGGACAAACAAGGTAGTTATCTCTGGATTACTACCACTGCCACGTGATAACGAGGTAAGAAATAGGGAGAGAGTGCAGCTAAACACGTGGCTACAGGGCTGGTGTAGGAGGGAGGGCTTCCATTATGTAGATAATTGGAGCACATTCTGGGGAAGGTGGGACCAGTACAGAAGGGCACAAATATCCAAGGAGGGAGGTTTGCTAGAGCTGTACGGGATGGTTTAAACTAGTTTGGCAGGGGGTGGGGAACCAGATTTGTATTTCAGAGGATGAGGTATTCGGCCTTCCAACAGACACAACAGGGAGTGAGGTGGTTTATAAAGAAATGCGGTCGATGGAGCATAATTGTGGACACAGAGATGGTTTGAGGTGTGTATACTTCAATGCTAGAAGTATCAGAAATAAAGTGGATGAACTTAGAGCATGGGTCGGTACTTGGAAATACAATGTTGTGGCCATTACAGAAACTTGGGTAACTCAGGGAGAGGAATGGTTGTTGGAAGTTCCGGGATTTAGATGCTTTAAAAGAAATAGGGAGGGTGGAAAAAAGAGGTGGGGGAGTGGCATTGCTAGTCAGGGCGAGTATAGCAGCTACTGAAAGGCAGTTTGAGAATGATATGTCTACAGAATCAGTTTGGGTTGAGGTCAGGAACAAGAAGAAAGGAGCAGTCACTTTGTTGGGGGTTTTTTACAGACACCCTAATAGTTGCAGAGAATTAGAGGAGCGGATTAGGAGGCAAATACTGGAAAGGTGCAGAAGTCACAGGGTTGTAGTCATGGGTGACTTCAACTTTCCAAATATTGATTGGAAACATTTTAGTTGTAATAGTTTAGATGGAGCAGATTTTGTCCAGTGCGTTCAGGGAGGATTCCTGACAGAGTATGTAGATAGACCAACACGAGAAGAGGCCACTTTGGATTTGGTGCTTAGCAACGAGCCGGGCCAAGTGTTATACCTGTTGGTAGGAGAGCATTTTGACAGTAGCGATCATAACTCTGTTTCTTTCACGATAGTCATGGATAAGGATAGGTACATACGACAGGGTAAAGTTTACAATTGGGGGAAGGGTAATTACAGTTCAGTTAGGCAAGAACTGGGTAACATAAATTGGGAACAGATGCTGTCAGGGAAGAGCACCACAGAAGTGTGGAGATTGTTTAAGGAATTCATACTGCATGTGCTGGATATGTTAGTCCCTAGCAGGCAAAGAAGACGGGTCAAGTGAGGGAGCCATGGTTCTCGAGAGAGGTCAAACGACTGGTTAAGAGGAAGAAGGAGGCTTATGTAAGGTTTAGGAAAAGAGGAATGGAAAAGGCTCCAGAGGGATACAAGTTAGCCAGGAAGGAGCTGAAGAAAGGGCTTAGGAGAGCTAGAAGGGGACATGAGAAAACCTTGGCAGATAGGATCAAGGAAAACTCCAAGGCTTTTTACACATGTGCAGAACAAGAGAATGGCCAGAGAAAGGGTAGGGCCGATCAAGAATTGTAAAGGGAATTTGTGCACAGAGCCTAAAGAGATAGGAGAGGTCCTTAATGAATACTTTTCTTCAGTATTCACAACTGAGAGGGACCTAGTTGTAGAGGAGGATGTTGTGAAACAGGCAGGTTGGCTAGAGGAGGTTGATGTTAGTAAAGAAGATGTGCTAGGAATTCTGAGAAAGTTGAAGATAGATAAGTCCCCCGGGCCTGATGGGATTTATCCAAGGATTCTATGGGAAGCGAGGGACGAGATCTCAGGGTGTTTGGTGATGATCTTTTCGTCCTCACTGTCCACGGGTATAGTGCTGGAAGATTGGAAAGAGGCAAACGTCATTCCCTTGTTCAAAAAAGGGAACAGGGATAACCCCAGAAATTACAGGCCAGTTAGTCTTACGTCAGTGGTGGGCAAATTATTGGAAAGGGCTCTGAGAGAGGATTTACGATCACTTGGAAAGGCACAGTTTGATTCGTGATAGTCAGCATGGAGTGAGGGGTAGATTATGCCTCACAAACCTTATTGAATTCTTTGAAGAGGTGACTAAACACGTGGATGAAGGTGCAGCAGTGGATGTGGTATACATGGATTTAAGTAAGGCATTTGATAAGGTTCCCCATGGTAGGCTCATGCAGAATGTAAGGAGGCATGGGATAGGGGGAAATGTGGCAGATTGGATTCAGAATTGGCTGACCCTTAGAAGACAAAGGGTGGTAGTGGACGGAAAATATTCAACATGGTGTTCAGTTACGAGTGGTGTACCACAGGGATCTGTTCTGGGTCCTCTTCTATTTGTGATTTTTGTAAATGATTTGGATGAAGGAGTGGAAGGGTGGATTAGCAAGTTCACAGACAATACGAAGTTGGGTCACGTTGTGGACAGTGTGGAAGGCTGTTCTAGGTTACAAAGGGACATTGATAGAATGCAGAGCTGGGCTGAGAAGTGGCAGATGGAGTTTAACCCTGAAAAGTGTGAGGTGATTCATTTTGGAAGGACAAACTTGAAAGCAGAATACAGGGTTAACGGAAAGATTCTTGGCAGTGTGGAGGAGCAGAGGGATCTTGGGGTTCATGTCCACAGTTCCCTGAAAGCTGCCACCCAGGTGGATAGAGTTGTTAAGAAGGCGTATGGTGTGTTAGCTTTCATTGATAGAGGGATTGAGTTCAAGAGCCGTGAAGTTAGCTCTAGCTATACAAAAGCCTGGTTCGGCCACATCTGGAGTATTGTGTCCATTTCTAGTCACCTCATTACAGGAAAGATGCGGAAGCGTTAGAAAAGGTGCAGAGTAGATTTACCAGGATGTTGCCTGGAATGGAGGGAAGGTCTTACGAGGAAAGGTTGAGAGAGCTGGGGCTTTTCTCTTTAGAACGACGAAGGATGAGAGGTGACTTGATAGAGGTGTACAAAATGATCAGAGGTATTGATAGAATAGACAGCCAGAGACTTTTTCCTCGAGTGGAGGTAGCTTTTACGAGGGGACATAGATTTAAAGTGAAAGGAGGTAGATATCGGGGGGACATCAGAGGTAGGTTCTTTACTCAGAGACTGGTAGGGGCAAGAAATGCATTGCCGGAGAGGGTAGTGGAGTCGGCCTCATTAGGGGCATTTAAGCGGCTATTAGATAGGCATATGGGTGATTACTATAAGGTAGCGGTGGAGGTTAGATAGACCTTAGGTTTAGGGTAAAAGTTCGGCACAACATCGTGGGCCGAAGGGCCTGTACTGTGCTGTAATGTTCTATGTTCTATGAGACTGGACAGCTTAGAAGGGTGCTGGCGATGTTTCCATGCTCTTGTCCATCTAGGTGATCAAGGTCAAGAGTTTGAACACATTGTCAGAGGACATTGGTGAGTTGTTGCAATGGATCTTGTGGATGGTATACACTGCTACCGCTTAGGTCAGTGGTCAAGCCAGTGAATGCTGAAAGTGGTGGCTGGGTGTCAATCGCGCTGGCTGCTTTGTTCTGGATACAGTCAAGCTTCAAGTGTTGCTGAACCAGTACCAATCTGAGTGAATGGAGATTGTTCCTTTACACTCCTGAATTGTGTCTTGTAGATGGTGTTCATTCATTAGAAACAGGAGAAAAGCTAAATTCAGAATTCATATACTGTGGCTGCAAGAGCAGATCACAGGGTGTGTGTGGCTGGTCATCAACAGTAAATCCTAAGATTGGTGATTGCGAAGGAACATAGGAACAGCAGTAGGCCATTCAGCATCTACTAGGATTCAGGGGCAGAAATGCCTAAATGCCAAGGGGTGATGTTTAGATTCTCTTTTGTTGGAGACAATTATTGCAACTTTTGTGTGCTGCAAATGTTACTTGCTGCTGATAAGCCTGTGACTCAATGTTGTTTAGGTCTTGCTGCATTTGACACCGACTACTTCAGTATTGAGGTATTAAGAATGGTAATAAACATTGAGCATCTCAACTTCTGACCTTATGATGGAGAGAAGATCATTGATGAAGCACCAGAAGATGATTGGGCTGAGAACACTACCCTGATGAACTCCTGCAGTGACATCCTAGAACTGAGACAATTAACCTCAATAATCACACCATCTTCCTTGGTTCTATGTATGTTGCAACCAACAACATTTTCCCCAGACTCCCACTGACTGCAGTTTTGCTAGGGCTCCCAGATATGTGGCCTTTTCTTCCACTTTCCCAGGTCAGTCAGGTTTACTTGGAATTTAAATGACCCAAGGCATTTCTAACAACAGAACATAGTCAAATGTTCTTTATTAAAACAAACTACAAAATAAAAACCTGCAAAAATCTTACCATTAATGTTTACAATCACAAGTGAACCCTTTAACATGGACTTGTCCAAGTATCAGACCAGAACAGGCAATCAGCCAGTTCAGTCTCAACTTCTAACCTGTGATTAGCTGATGTCTTCTCTCCGCTAGCTAATTTTGTTGTGACAAGGGTTTTTTATACGGAGGGTTTTTTTCCCACGTCACTTAATTAACTTAAGTCTTTTTCCAAGGAGATATAAGCAAGCCTTATCTCTTGCTTTTAATAAACTCTGACCTCAACTTCAGCTTACTTTTTATCACTTTTGTGTCATCCAATCAACTGTATGATATTTATATATTACTGCTAAGTTACAATGTTTGATGTAAACAAACACAGAAACTTTCACCAAAACACAAACCAGTGATTTTTGTAATCATTAGGTCATCACCAGACCTCATATGATTTTTCCATCTCACTAAATTTCATTTAACTTCATTTCAGCTAACCCAGCAAATGTTAGGTCAATATCTATACATATTCAGTCACATGCAGCCTTGATGTCAAGGGCAGTAACACTCAACTCACCTGGGATTCAGGTCATTTGTCCAGGTTTGCTCCAAGGCATCATAACCTCTCTGCTCTTGTATTCAATGCCTTGACTAATAAAAGCAAGTATCCTATATGCCTTAACCACCTTTTCCACTTGAGCAGTTGCCTTCAATGGTTTGTCTCCAATTCTTTTTACTTCCTAGGGTCCTATCATTCATTATGTTATAATTGTCCACGTTAGTCCTATCAAAAGGCATCACCTCACACTTTCTGGGTTAAATTCCATTTGCTGCCATTCTGCCTGTCCAACCAGCCGTGTACATAAGGTGCAATTCAAAGATTTCCTCCTCGCTATTTACCACACCACCACTTTTCATGACACCTATGAACTTATGAATTAAACCTGCTGGCTTTGTATCTAGATAATTAAATTTACACTACAAACAGCAAAAGACAGTGCCAATTTCTGCAACATGCCAGCAGACACAGGCTTCCTGTCACAAAATCAATCTTCAACTGTTCCCCTCTGCCTCCTTCTATGAAGTCAATTATAGATCTAATTTTCCAAATTTCCCTGGATACCATGGGACTTACCTTCTTAATCAATCTCCCTTGTAAAGCGTTAAAAGGGAGGGGAGGTGATGGCCAATTGGGGTTATTGACACTTGACTATTAATCCAGAGATCCGGGTTCAAATCATGTCATCGCAGGTGGTGGAATTTGAATTCAATAAAGCTCTGGAATGAAGAGTCTAATGATAACCACAAAGCCACTGCCCATAGTTGGAGGAAAACCCATCTATTTCACTTATGTCCTTTTGGGAAGGAATCTGCCAAGCTTATCTGGTATGGCCTACACATGATTCTAGACCCACAGCAATCTGGTCGAATTCTTAGCTGCTTTCTGGGCAATTAAGGATAAGCAATAAATGTTTGTGAATGAATTTAAATAAAAGTGTTATTGAACTCTATGTAGACCACATCAACAGCACTACATTCGTCCACACATCTAGTAACTTCCTTGAAAAGCTCAAATCAAATGTCACCCTCTGACAAAGCCACGCTGACTATCCCTGATTAATCCTTGCCTTTCCAAGTGGAGATTAATTTGGTCCTTCAGTGGTTTTCCCCAAAAGTTTCTTTACCACTAATGTTAAACTCACTGGCCTATCATTCCCACATTTATCCCTATCACTCTTCTTGAAAAATGATACCACACAGCAGTCTTCCAGTCCCTGGCACCTCCCATGTGGCCAGAGAAGATTTGAAAGTTAATGTCAAGACCCCTGTAATCTCTTCCTTTGCCTGTTGCAGCCTAACTCATTGGGGCTTCGGGATTTATCCAATTTTAAGCCCACAAGAGCCACAAAATCTCTTCTTTCTCACTAGTGTTTTAAGCTTTTCATGTTCGTCTTCCCCGATTTCCACACCCATATCATATTTCTCAACAGTGATGCAAAGCACTAATTTAAAGCACCAGCTATGTCTTCTGGATCCATGCACTTTGAATGTGCTCTGCCCTTTCCTTCACCCCTAACATAACATAGAGAGAGAGAGATTTGGGTAATCTTGTGCATGAATCACAGAAAAAGTAAAGCATCATGTGCAGCAAGTAATTAAGAAGGCAAATGGAATTTGGCCTTTATTGCTGGAGTTTAAAAATCGATAAATTTTGTCATGTCTATAGAGGGTATAAGTGATGCTGTACCTGGAGACCTGTATAGAGTTTGCTTCCCAATTTTAATTATCCATGATAACTATGCATGTGGGAAATGCATCAGCTGCATCTGCCGAGTGCCACATGTAACACCTGGAGCTGCATATGAATTCACTACGGAACATTCGTGTGGCTGAGATCGTCATGGATAGTACATTTAGTGAGTTGGTCACACCATTAGTAAGGGCTATACAGACAGAAAAGAGTTGGATGATCACCAGGAAGACTAGCAAGTTTGGATAGGCAGTGCAGGATCCCTTGTGGTCATTCTCCTCTCAAACAGGGACACAGTTTTGGATACTTTGGGGAGAATGGCCTCTTATGAGAAAGCAACAGTAGCAGTCAGATTAGCAGCAGCACGACTGGCTTTGTTGTATAACAAGGAGATTTGGAGTGTA
Source organism: Rhincodon typus (assembly GCF_021869965.1). Classification (NCBI taxonomy): domain Eukaryota; kingdom Metazoa; phylum Chordata; class Chondrichthyes; order Orectolobiformes; family Rhincodontidae; genus Rhincodon; species Rhincodon typus. Next base: position 32,984,125 of record NC_063339.1, on the reverse strand, counting down.
GGCAAGTAGCAGTGGTAGGGGACAGAGGCACAGATAGGCATTTCTGTGGCTGCAAACAAGATTCCAGAATGGTGTTTGTCTCCCTGGTGCCAGGGTCAAGGATGTCTCAGAGTGCACAGGATATTCTGAAGGGGGAAGGTGAGCAGCCAAAGTCTGTGTTCCTTATTGGTACTATCAACACAGGCAGAAAGAGAGATGAGGTCCTGTAAAGGGAATTCAGGGAGTTACATAGGAAGTTGAAAAACAGGACCTCGAGGAATACAGATCCAATGCAGGCAGATGTGATTAGTTAGAATAGCATCATGGTTGGCACAGACATGGTCGGCCGAAAGAGCCTGTTCTTGTGCTGTACCGCTCTGTTTTAAGAGGTGAATTCCAGAACCTGGAAAGGATGTATTGATATTGGAGGCAGTTCAAAAGAGATTCATTGGGTCGGCTCTTGAGATTAAGATGACTAATGCAGAATGGCTATGCAGATTGGGTATTTATTCATTAGGGTTTAGAAAAAGGAGAAGTAACTTTATTCAAACATACAAGATTTTAAGAAGTGTTGACAGGATGGATGTTGAAAAGATGTTTCCATTACTGGGGGAAATCTCAAACTAGAGAACATAGTTACATAATAAGGGAACACTCATTTAAATCTAAGGTGGAAAGGAACTTCTTCTGCCAGAGGGTTGCAAATGTCTAGAATTCTCTAACGCAAAGAATTGTGAAGGCTAGATCACTAAAATATTTAAAGAGGTTTGAAATATTGGGAAGTTGAAGGTTATTATAAGCTGGCAGGAAAGAGGAGTTGAGGCTTCAGGCAGATTACCCATGATCTTGCTGACTGGCTGGGCAGGCTCAAGGAGCCAAATGGTCAACTCCTACTATATTTTAGCCCACCAGTGCTTTTCATGATCCCTCTTTGCTTTCTTAATTTTTTTTTTAAGCAACTTCCTGCAGTTTCTATATACCTTTACGGCTTCTTGTGTTTTGAATCCTCGGTATCTACTATATGCTTCCTTTTTTGCCCTATCAATCCTATACATTCCTTGACATCCAGGGTTTTTTGCACTCGTTGGTCCCAACTTTCACCTTTATGGGAACATGATGGCCCTGCACTCTTAGTATTTGCTTTTGAAGACTACCATTGCTCTGATGTAGATGTTCCTACAAATAGCTGCTCCCAGTCCACTTAGTCCAGATCCAGCCTTATCATATTAAAATCAGCCTGCACCCACTTCAGAACCTTTATTACCAGTCCTCTTTGTTCTTTTCCATGACTATCTTAAAGCTTACTGAGTTATGGTCACTATTACCAAAAGGTTCTCCCTACTTATATTTCTACCACTTGCCCAGCTTCATTCCCTAAAATGGAGTCCAGCACTCGCCCCTTTCTAGTAAGACTTTCTGCATGCCAACTTAAGGAGCTCTCCTGAATAGATTTTGAGAATTCTGCCTGATCTAAGCCTTTCACACTTTGTCTATCACACTTAATAACGGAAAAATAGAAATCTCCTCCTATTATTTCCCTATTATTTTTATACTTGTCAGAAATTAGTCTACGTATCTGCCCTTCTATTGCTCCTTGACTGTTTGAGTAATCTATAGTATATTCCCAACAATGTGATCAATCCTTTTTGTTTTCAAGTTCTACACGTGGTCTCAATTGAGGAATAACCTGAGATATCATACAGTCATAGAGTTACATAGAATGGAAACTGACCCTTCGGTCCAACCATAATCTCAAACTAAACTAGTTCCACTTGCCTACGCTTGGCTCATATCCCTCCAAACATTTCTTGTTAATGTACTTATTTTGTTCTTGATCAATGTTATAACACACCTCTTTTATACTCCCCACCCCCACGCCACCATTTTACGTGAAGATTCTATATGCCGGAATATTGTGCTGCCAGTCCTGCCCTCCCTCAATCATGTATCTATGATAGCAATAATATCATATCCTAATGTTAATTAGCATCTGGTTTTGTCAGCATTTGTGAAAAGAGAAAGATAATTAATGTTTTGAGAGGAATGAGGAACAATCATACTGGACTTGAAATGTTAACTCTGTTTCTCTTTCCAGAGACGTTGCCAGACCTGCTAAGTTTCTCCAGCATTCTGGGTTTGTTTCAGATATCTAGCATCCGCAATATTTTGCTTTTATCCTAGATGTGTTTGAATAAATTGATGAAAGAAATCTAAGCAGAAATGGATCTTGAGATCCAGGAATCTAAAGCCCACCATTCTGCACCAAATCTTTGGCCTAACAACATCCAGGGGGGTTATCACTGACCAGAAACTGGAATGAACTAGCCATATTTTTAAAAAATTAATCTGGATAAACCACGTGGCGTAAACACCAGAAATGACAACAGCAAAAATAGCCCTGTGAATTCTGCAAAGTCTTCCCTACTGACATCTGGGGGCTAGTGCCAAAATTGGGACAGCTGTCTCAGCATAGTCAAGCAACAACCTAACATACTCATGCTCACAGAATCATACCTTACAGACAATTTCTCAGGCATCATCATCACCATCCCTGGATATGTCCCATCCAATCAGCAGGACAGGCCCAGAAGAGGTGGCAACATAGTGGCACACTATGGGGACCTCAACATTGACTCCAGACTGAATTAAGTCTCAAAGCATCAAAAGTCAAACGTGGGCAAGGAAACCCCTGCTGATTACCACAGTTCTCTTAGCTGATGAATCTGTGATCCTCCATATTGAACAACACTTGGGAGGAAGCACGGAGAATGGCAAGGATGCAGAATGTACTTAAGGTGAGGGATTTCAATGTCAACCATCAAGATTGGCTTGGCAGCAGCATTATTGATGCGGTTGGTTGAGTCCTAAAGGACACTGCTGCTAGACTGGGTCTGCAGCAGGTAGTGAGGGAACCAACAGGTGGAAAAAAACAGACTTGACCTCATCCTCACCAATCTGCTTGCTGCAGATGCATCAATCCATGATAATACCCGTAAGACTCACCATCTCAGTTCTTGTGGAGACAAAGTTCTGCTTCCACATTGTGAACATCTTACATCATGTGTGGCACTATCATGCTAAGTGGGACAGACTTCTAAAAGATCTGGCAACGCAAGATTGGGCATCAAGAGGCACTGTTGGCCATCAGCAGAACAATACTTCAACACAAGCTGCAACCTCATGGCCCAGTATAACTCTCACTCTACTGCCACCACCAAAGCAGGGGTTCAAACCAGGTTCAATGAACAGTTCATGGCGGCAGCCAGGAGCATCACCAGACGTACTTAAAAATTAGGTGTCAATCTGGCGAAGGTACAAAGCAGGACTTCTTGCATGCCAAATAGCCTAAGCAGTAAGTGATAGATGGAGCTAAACTATCCCTCATCAACCAATTCAAAATTAAAAGTCTAAACTCTGCAGTCCTACTACATCCAGTCGTGATTGCGGTAGACAATTAAACAACTCAATTAAGGAGGCGTCTCCACAAATATCCTCATCCTCTATAATGGGAGAGCTGAGCACATCAATGCAAAAGATATGGCAGAAGTGCTAAGTGGATGATCCATCGCAGACTCCTCCAGAGGTCACTAGCCTCAGATTCCAGTCTTCAGCCAATTTGTGGAGGTGCCGCTGTTGGACTGGGATGGACAAGGTCAGAAATCACACGATACCAGGTTACAGTCCAACATGTTTATTTGAAAACACAAGCTTTCTGAGCTTCACTTTTTCTTCAGGTGTTAGAGAGAGAGGTAATTTATAAGTAAAAGATCAAAGAGTCACACCACTGATGAGAATGTATTAAACAAACCCAAGATGCTGTTAAGGTTTTAATTGATTAATATGTATATGTAAATCCCCGAATTCCTTTCAAGTCACTGTCCTGACAGACCTAAAGGTTTTATCAGCGTAAGGAAGAGCTGACATTTTAGATCAGACAATGCATGTTAAGTGTGAGGCCTTGTCTAGAATCCCTTCTCCCTCACACCCACTCTCCCTCTTTTACACACATGCACGTAAATCGATGGGGTGACTTTGTATTTGCAGATACATTCTATTTTTGCTCAAAAAGCACACAATTTATTGACAGTTGATGTGGCATTTTATAAATTCTGCTTTAGAAATAAAATCAGTCTGACTCCAAACCAAAACACAAACAGATTCTAAAGAAGGCCTCACACCTAACATGCATTGTCTGACCTAAAATGTCACCTCTTCTTTTACTGATAAAACCTTTAGTTCTCTCAGGACAGTGACTTGAAAGGAATTTGGGGATTTACATATACATAACAATCAATTAAAACCTTCTAACTGATTAAAAATTTAATAGCATCGTTGGTTTGTTTAATATATCCTCATCAGTGGTGTGACCCTTTGATATTTTACTTGTAAATTCTGTGTTGGATACTACCTCTCTCACTAACACCTGAAGGAGTGAAGCTCCGAAAGCTGGTGTTTTCAAACAAACCTGTTGGACTATAACCTGGTGTCATATGATTTCTGACCTTGTTCAGCCAATTTGATTCACTCCACATGATATCAAAAAAAAAAAGCTGGATACACAGGATATTGCAAAGGCTATAGGCCCTGACAATATTCTGGCAATTGTACTGAGTACTTTAGCTCCAGAGCTTGCTGGCCCCTGGCCAAGCGACTCCAGTGCAGCTATAACAATGGCATTTACCCAACACTGGAAAATTGCCCAGGCATGTTCTGCACATAAATCTAGGACAAATCCAACTTGGACAAATACCACCTCATTAGTTTACTCTAGATCATCAGTAGAGTGATGAAGGTGTCAACAACAATACTATTGAGCAGTACCTGCTCAGCAATAACCTGCTCACTGACACTCAGTTTGGGTTCCACCAGACCCACTCAGCTCCTGATTTCATTACAGTCTTGTTTCAAAGATGGACAAAAGAGCTAAATTCCCGAGCTAAGCTGAGAGTGACCAAGTATGGTATCAAAGACCCCTGGCAATACTGGAGCCAACGGGAATCAGGGGGAAGGGTCTTTGCTAAGTGGAGTTATACTTGGCTCATAAGTAGATGGTTGCAGTTGTTGGAGGTCAGTCATCTCCAGGATATCTCTGCAAGAGTTCTTCAGGGTAGTGGCCTAAACTCAATCATTTTTAGTTGCTTCAGTGACCTTCTCTTTACCATAATGTCAGAAGTGGAAATGTTCACCAATGATTGCACAACGTTCAGCACCACTCACACCTCCTCAGATACTGAAGCAATCCATGTGCAAATGCAGCAAAACTTGGAAAATATCCTGTCTTGGGCTGAAAAGTGGCAAGTAACATTTGTGCCACACAAATACCAGGCAATGACCATTACTAGTAAGAGACAATGTAACCACTGCCCTTCGACAGTAATGCCATTGAATGTCACCGAATCCTACACTACAAACATCCTGGAGGCTATCACTGACCAGAAACTGAACTGTGCTCACCACAAAAATATGTCTACAACAGCAGGTCAGAAACTAGAAACACTGCAATGTGTAGCTCACTTCTTGACTCCCTAAAGCCTTCCACCATGTGGAAGGCACAAGTCAGGAGTGTGATGGAATATTCTCCATTTGCCTGGATGAGTGCAGGTCCAATGACACTTGAGAAGCTTGACACGAACCAGGAAATAGCAGCTTACCACCTCCACAAGCATCCACTCCTACCACCATTGAAGCTCAGTAGTAGCGGTGTGTACTATTGACAAGATGCGCTGCAGAAATTTGGCAAAGATCCTTAAACAGCACCTTCCAAACCTACGAACACTACCATCTAGAAGGATAAAGATAGCTGATATGTGAGAACCACACCATCTGCAAGTTCCTCTCCAAGCCACTCACCGTCCTAAATTGGAAATATATTGCCATTCTTTCACTGTCACTGGGTCAAAATCCTGGAATTCCCTACCTGACAATATTGTGGGTCTACAGCAGATGGACTGTGGCTCAAGAAGATACCTCAGCACTGTCTTCTCAGGGGCAAATAGGAAGGGGCAATAAATGCTGGCCCAGCTAATGATACCCACGTCCCACAAGTGACTAAAAAAAAAATACACTGGATACAAGAGGAGGTCAGACAGCAGGAATCCTGTGGTGGCCAATGCACTTCCAGACTCCCCAAAGCCTGTCCATCTAAGTCCTGGTCCAGCCAGCGATGCCCACTTCCCATGAATGAATAAAAAAAACAAGCATTCATCTGCTCTATCCACCTATTTCTATACACACTAGCACATGGAACAGTGAGTAATCCAGGGATTACTGCTTTTCAATCCAATAGTTAGATACCCAATATCTTGTGTCAAGATCTCATTCCGTCTTTCAATCTACGTCTTTGGTACCAATTTTTTCCATTTTCAGAATGTCCTGCAGCAAGTGACATTCTTAATCCAGGGACACATCTCACTATCCTGGAGTCAATTCTCTGACCAAAGAAATGTCTGTATCCTTCACGACTGAATCTGCTACTCTTCTTCTTCCCCCACCACAGCTGGAGCTGTTAGCTCTGGCTGTATTTCTCAGAGGAACTGTTTTACTATTTTCCAACACAGAAAAAGTATCCTTGGGTGAGATGCTTTCTACATGGGGTTGTGGGGAGGGGGTGAAGCGATGATTTCCCACTACCTATATGCCTCCTGTCTAACAGTGGTCATCCATTCCTAATTTGTCTGCACTTCCTTAAACTGTGGATCATATCTAGAACACTGCTTAATTGCACTGTCAATGACCTCTTCCATTGCTGTTTTTGATGGAGAGTAGACTGATTCACTGGGATTGATTGATTCGGCTTTTTGTGCACAGGATACACCTGATCAATTTTTCACATTGCTAAGTAGATGCTAGAGGTGTAGCTGAATTGGGAAACTGTTGCTAGTTCTTGAGCAAAAGATTTCAATACTCTGCTTGAAGTTTGTCAGGGTCCTATAGCCTTTGCAGTAACCAGTGTCTTTAGCCATTTTTTGATACATGTGGAATGAATTGAATTTGAGTCAAACAGTCAGAGATGTACAGCATGGAAACAGATCCTTCAGTCCAACTTGTCCATGCTGACCAGATATCCCAAATTAATCTAGTCCCATTTGGCCCAGATCCCTCTAAACCCTTCCCATTCATATAGGCATCCAGATGCCTTTTATATGTTGTAACTGTACCAGACTCTACCACTTTCTCTGCAGCCCATTCCATACTCACACCACTCTGCATGAAAGCATTGGCCCATAGGTCCCTTTTAAATCTTTCCCCTCTCACCTTAAACCCATGCCCTCTAGTTTTGGAATCCCCCCACCCTGGGAACAAGACTTTGTCTATTTACCCTATCCACGCCCCTCATTATTTTTATAAACCTCTATAAGGTCATCCCTTAGCGCCCGATGCTCCAGAGAAAACAGCCCCAGCTTATTCAGGCTCTCCCGATAGCTCAAACCTTCCAACCCTAACAACATCCTTGTAAATCTTTCAAGTTTCACAACATCTTTCCTAAAGCAGGAGACCAGGATTAAAGCAGTATTCCAAAAGTGGTCTCACCAATGTCCTGTACAGCCACAACATGATCTCCCAACTTCTATACACTCAATGCACTGACCAATATAGGGAAGCATACCTAATGCCATCTTCACTATCCCGCCTACCTGCAACTCCACTTTCATTGAACTATGAACCAGTGCTCCAAGGTCTGTTTGTTCAGCAATACTCCCCAGGATCTCACCATTAAGTGTACAAGTCCTGCCCTGATTTGCCTTTCCAAAAATGCAGCACCTCACGGTTATCTCATTTAAACTCCATCTGCAAACCCTCGGCCCATCAGCCCATCTGATCAAGATCCCATTGTGCTCTGAAGTAACCTTCTTCACTGTCCACGACACCACCAAGTTTGGTGTCATCTGCCAACTTACTAACCATACCTCCTATGTTCACATCGAAATCATTTACATAAATGACACGAAGCAGTGGATCCAGCACTGATTCTTGTGGCACACCAATGGTCACAGGCCTCCTGTCTGAAAAGCAACCCTCCATCACTATGCTTTGTCTTCTGCCTTCAAGCCAGCTCTATATCCAAATAGCTAATTCTCCCTGTATTCCATGGGATTGAACCTTGTTAACCAGCCTACCATGAGGAACCTTGTCAAATGCCTTACTGAAGTCCATACTGATCACATCCACTGCTCTGCCCTCATCAATCCTCTTCGTTACTCCTTCAAAAAGCTCAATTAAGTTAGTGAGACATGATTCCTCCACACAAAGCCATGTTGACTATCCCTAAATCAGTCCATGCCTTTCCAAATACACGTAAATCCTCTCCCTCAGAAACCCCTCCAAAAACTTACCCACCACCGATGTTAGGTTCACCGGTCTATAGTTCCCTAGCTTTTCCTTACCACCTTTCTTAACTGGTGGCACCATGTTAGCCAACCTTCAGTCTTCCAGTACCTCACCTGTGGTTATTCATGATACAAATATCTCAGCACGGGGCCCAGCAATCACTTCCATAGCTTCCCACAGAATTCTAGGGTACATCTGATCAGGTCCCCAGGATTTATCCACCTTTATGTGTTTTAAGATGTCCAGCACCTTCTCCTCTGTAATATGGACATTTTTTTAAGACGTCACTATTTATTTCTTCTATATTCTTCTCCACAGTAAACATTGATGCAAAATACTCATTTAGTATCTAACCTATCTCCTGCGGTTTCATACATAGGCAGCCTTGCTGATCTTTAAGGGGTCCTATTTTCTCCATAGTTACTTTTTTGCCTTTAATGTATTGATAAAATCCCTTTATATTTGGCAAATAGGGTTAAAGAGAATCCATCTCATGTCGCCTTTTTGCCCTCCCGATCTCCCTCTTAAGAATACTCCTACTGCCTTTATACTCTAAGGATTCACTCAATCTCTGCTGTCTATACTTGACATATGCTTCCTTCTTTTTCTTGACCAAAACCTCAATTTCTCTGGTCATTCAGCATTCTTTACACCTACCAGCTTTACCCTTCACCCTAACAGGAACATACAGTCTCTGGATTCTCGTTATCTCATTTTTGAAGGCTTCCCACTTTCCAACCATCGCTTTACCTGCACCAGCTCCTCAGTCATGCATTCATCAGCTCTATCCTCTTATTCCTACTTTCACTAGCTCATGGCACTAGCAGTAATCCAGATATTAAACACCTCCTTTTTAAATTCCTGCTTAACTTCCTATATTCTCTCCTCAGAATCTCATCCTGTTCTCTTCCTATGTTGTTAGTTCCAACGTGTACAACAAACTCCTGCTGGTACCTCTCCCCTTTGAGCATATTCTGCATCCTCTCCGAGATATCCTTGATTCTGGCACCAGAGAGGCAACACACCATTCTGATGTCTTGCTGTTGGCCGCAGAAATGTCTGTCTGTATCTCTGACAAAAGAGGTCTCCTATCACAATTGTTCGCTTGGAATCTGATATCCTCCACGTTACATCAGAGCCAGCCTCGGTAACAGAAACCTGGCTGTCCATACTACATTCCCGAGAGTCCATCATCCCTTACATTTTCCAAAACAGCATACTTGAGACGGGGATAGCCACAGGAGACTCCTGCACGACCTACCTCCCTCTCCTCTCCTTCCCGGAGGTAACCCATCTACCTTACCGTATCTTCGGCTTATCTCCCTTCCTGTAACTGTCATCTATCACACCCCCTAGCTTCTAACTGCCGCTCCAAACAATCCATAGGATCTGATAGGATTTGCAACCAAACACACTTCCTGCAGACTAATTATCAATAACATGGAAAGTCTCCCTAATCTCCCACATCCAACAGGAAGAGCACATCACTCTTCTACAGCCCTTCTTTGAACCTTTACAATCTACAGATCCGGAACATAGCACAGTATTACTGCTCTAAAAAAAAACACTGCTCCAGGCTACTTAGTACTTATGTTTTATATTTCCAAAACTTAATTAAGAGACAGATCTCAATAAAACATATAATCAAAAAGAACCCACTCTATTCACTACTGTAGATGATGTCTCCCACACAGGCTTCTCTAAGGTCAGCCGTGAATTTCGCTGTTTTTTAATTTTTCTTAAATGAACTCTGATGTCTAGACATACTTGTTATGAAGTTGGGTAGAGTAACTATGAAGTGGAAGGCAGGAAGCTAAAATGTGTGGTTCCTTTAAGAGATTTGTGTTTTGTCTGTACTTAGAAACTTTTTAAAAGAATGTATGTCTGTCAGCAGCAGCTGAAGTTGAGAGTACAGAGAGCCTCAAAAAGCGAAACAAGTGTATCAAAAAAGCCTTACAGGTGGCAGGCAAAACAGCACTCTTGTTTTGATGTTGTGACGAGTTTGAATTCGACCAATTAATTTAAACAAAACATCTAAATATAGAATGCCAATTGAATTTAAATCTGGTGTTGACAACCTGAAACCAATCATATTATAAGAATTTGATTATGTCATTACGGGTATATAAGATGAGGGCATTTGGAAAGTCGGAGATAGCCAACTACGATCTGCCAGAGGTAGCACCATTCAGCTCCCTACAGAAAGCCTATCTAATTATTCAAAGGTAACACGGTATTTCAGCTCAGAGTCCTCATTGAAGAAATTATCGAGATAAAACATTCCTGACCGCAGAATTAACGGAAGAAAGGCGTTTGTGAAGAAAGGAGATGACAGAAGATTCCAGAAGACAGTCTGTGCGAACTTAGAGAGATTAAGTTTTAATTTATGGCTTCTTATTAATTGGGTTTATATTAATGAGACTTGTTTTTATTTAAACAGCTTTCCAGTAGAATTTAGACCAGTTAGGCGTAGTTAGTATTCTAAGGGGGAATTGTCGGTTTGTTAGTAATTTTGTTAATTTACTCATTGTTGGGTTAAATAAATAAATTGTTTCTTGTAAAGTGGAGATCAGGGATTTTCTTTTTAACCATTCTTAATAGATTACGAGGAGAAAGACGAGCTTCTCTGGGTGTTTCAAGGGTAATTATTAGAGGGGAACCCCTACTCCTGTCATAACAGACAACTAGTGGTATTATCATTGTTCTGTTAATCCAGAGACCCAGTTAGTGTTTGGGGGACCAAGGTTCAAATCCCGCCACAGCAAATGGTGGAATTTGAATTCAATAAATATCTGGAATTGAGAATTTAATGATGACCGTGAGTCTAATGTCAATTGTTGGGGAAAAACCCATCTGGGTCACTAATGTCCTTTAGGAAGGAAACTGCCATCCTTACCTGGTCTGGCCTACATGTGACTCCAGACCCATAGCAATGTAGTTGACTCTCAACTGCACTCTGGGCAATTAGGGATGGGCAATAGATGCTGCTTAGCCAGTGACACCCTCATCTCATGAATGAATGGAGAAAAGAAAACATTGGGGTGTGTGTTTTAGTTTAATTATCAGAGGGGTTCGGTCATTCTCTGTCGTAATATACTTGAAATCAAACAGCAGAGGCAGTAGCTGTGCAGATTTACTACTGGGTCAGACAGCAGTGTAGGTTTCTTTCTCCGTTTCAATCACTTCCCATGTGGTCTCTTCCTTTGTCTCTCTTCCTCCTTTTTAAAGTGCTACTGTTTTGATGTTCACCCCCCACCGAAAGTTCCAAAACAACATAACAGCTTATAAAACAATAATTACTGCTCCTAGAAACCGAGACAATCAGCTCCAACACTGAAAGTACCTCAAAAGAACCAGCTCTTGCAGTCACAATTTTTTCCTGTCCTCCATCTTGAATTTCCCAGAATCCTTTCATTGGCTGAAGACCGTGATGTTAGGGACTATAGGATAGAGATAGACCATTCACTTGGCACTTCTGTCTGAAGATGGATGCAAATACTTCAGCAGGAAAAATAATATTGGACATGGACAGTGTTCTGGCTTGACTGATGTTAATACTGGACAAGTCAGATATCAGTGATTTTGGCTTGTTAGATCCTAACATTGTTTCTTTTTAATTATGGAGGCCAATGGGTTAACACATTCCCAAGGGGATGACAGTGCATTTTCAACACAAATAATAAAACACTTATTAAGTAAGAGAAGAAGATATGAATTATATTACAGTAGCTAAACAAGTTTAAAAAGACTCAATTGCATACACCAGGGGAAAAAAGACTCAATTGCATACACCAGGGGAAAAAAAATTCAATTTCACACTATTCCTTTTATCTGAAAAAATATTTTTACAAACACCAAAACTTCAGCGATGATGCTATCTCTACATTAAGGCTTCTCGTTCAGGCCGTCATGGCTGTACTTGCTTTCTTTCTAGCCAAAATATATTCATTGGACATTATTTTCCTTCAGCTGTTGCCGGTATTACTTCTTGAGACACATAAAACATCTGCAAACTAAAAGAACTACTCCCTTAACTGCAGAGCAAATACACAAGTTCCCTAAACTCAGTGTTGAGCGACATTGTTTCAACTCTCCAGCATACCCGCACAGGTTGACTCACTGTCTTTCTGGATGTTTCTGTCTGTGTACCTGGATCTCTGTTAGGCAACAGTACAGTTTTCTTTTTCTACCCTTTATTAATGTTTGAACTGTTAACCTCCAGCTTTACTTCAAATTTGTGGCACATCACTAAAATGCATGTAAACAAAAAAACCTCCAGGTACAATCCCAAGCTTACAGATGAAACTTTTAAAAATGACCAATGATGACTTCCCCTTCTTAACATACAAGATGCAATATTTAAATTAAACTTAAAGCTATACACTGTTCTTCACACCCAGCAATTGGCAGATTGAATCAAACAGCACGTTCCTTTGGTTGTCTGTAACAGACAAACCATACTCAAATAACCACTGCATGCAAAATTTAAAACAAAACATCTACTGTTAGATATGATTCTGTGAACTTATTTAATCATCGTGACTGCACTACTAGTTACACTCACAACCAATTTAAGTTAATCAGTCAGTCTCCTAGCATGTTCTTAAGATGGGTCACTGGACTTGAAACGTTAACTCTGATTGTCAGAGATGGTGCCAGACCTGCTGAATTTCTCCAACAATTTCTATTTTTGTTTGTTTCAGGTCTCCGAGCATGACTCATTTACGCTTGCTGGAAGCAACTTGCATACACAAGGGCCCATTCTCTGCAAACAAAAGGAACATGTTCAAGCTTTCGAGACAACAAGGTGCAGGGCTGGATGAACACAGCAGGCCAAGCAGCATCATAGGAGCAGACTGCTGTGTTCATCCAGCCCTGCACCTTGTTGTCTCGGATTCTCCAGCATCTGCAGTTCCTACTATCTCATGTTCAAGCTTTCTGCTGTTTTTGAATTACCTCGGAGCCTGCAGAACATAGTTTCCCATTGCTTTCTCCTCAGCCAGTCAAATTACTAATGGGAATTGGCTGAGGAGAAAACAACGTCCTTTCCTCCTCCTTGTTCGGCATTTTGTGAATAGGACACAGCTGGGCAGAACAGCAGGGTTGCTGTCGGTGTCAGTAGCCCTGTGTCCATCAGGGTTTTTTTTTGACAACATGTCATTGACCTGAAATGTTAACTGTCTCTCTCCCTTTACAGATAACAACCTGACGTGCTGAATATTCACAATATTCCAGCTGTGGTCTAACCATTGCCTTTGCACAAACTTAAATACCACAAAATTGGGCATATTTCAGGCTTTACTCAAGTGATCTGCACGTCTTGGTGGAATGTAGAAGGAAATTCAGGTGGGAAGGATTATATATCTTATTTAACCCACTAAAGCCTCATTTATTTATGTAGATGTTGGGAAAAATCAAACTAATTACCAGCAATTGATCCTATCCACTATATTCTGCATTTTACCCAGTCTACAGTTAAGATCATTAATGTAATGGATAACAGATCATTTGATTGCTAAAAAGGAAGCTGCTAGTTTGAGAAGAACAATTCAGCACAGGAACAGGCCCTTCAGCCCTCCAAGCTTGCGCCGACACATTTTGCCCTTCCATATTTAAACTGTCTTCACTTAGAGGATCTATTCCCTTCCTATTCATGTTGTCCTGGTGTTTCTTGAGTGCTGCTAATGTGTCTGCTTCCATCATCTCCTCTGGCAATGCATTCCAGGGACTCGCCACCCTTTGTGTGAAAAACTTGCCTCGCATATCTCTTTTAAAATTCCCCCCTCACACCTTGAAACCGAGTCACCTAGTAATTGATGTTCCAGTGAAAACAAACCCAGTCTATCCAAAACTTTCTTCATAGTTAAAATCCCCCATACCAGGCAACATCCTGGTAAACATTTTCCGTACCCTCTCCAAAGCATCCACATCCTTCTGGTAGTGTGGTGACCAAAACTGTACACAACACTCCACGTGTAGCCTAACTAAAGTCCTATTAAGCTGCAGCATAACTTGTCTATCCTTATACTCAACACTCCTTCCAATGAAGGCAAGTATGCCATTTTTACTACTTTACCTACCTGCATAGCCACCTTCAGTGATTGGTGGACCTGCATACTCAGATCCCTCTGCATATCAATACTCCTAAGGGTTCTGCCATTCACTGTATAATTTCCACCTGTACTTGACCTTCCATGTAGACAACATCAACTGCTTGTCCCTCATCAATCATGTTTGTCACCTCCTCAAAACACTCGATCAAGTTAGTGAGACATGACCTCCCTGCACAAAACCTTGCTGTCTATTGCTAGCAAGTCCATTTGCTTCTGAATGCATATAGATCTTGTCCTTGAGAATCTTTACGAATAATTTCCCTACCACTGATGTGACAGTCATAGGCCTGTAATTTCCAGGATTATCACAGTTATCCTTCTTAAACAAAGGGACTATATTGGCTATTCTCCAGTCTTCTGGGACCTCACCTGTAGTCAAAGAGGATATAAAGATGTCTGTCAATGCTCCATCAATTTGTTCTCTTGCCTCCCTCAATATTCTGGCATAGATCCCATCAGGACCTGAGAACTTATCTACTTTAATACTTTTTAAAACACACAACTGCTCTTGTTTTTTTAAAAGCAACTTGGCTTAGAAACTTGGACACTCCCTTCCCTGAGATCTTCTCCACCAATTCCTTCTCGTTGGTAAATACTGAAACAAAGTATTTGTTTAGGACCTCACCTACCTCTTCCGGCTCCACACAGATTTCCTCCTTTGTCCTTGTAGGCCAATCCTTTCCCCGCTACCCTCTTGCTCTTTGTATAAAAAGCCTTGGGATTCTCCTTAATCCTGTTTGCGAACAGCTTTTCATGACCCTTTTTAGGCCTTCTAATTCCTTGTTTAAGTTCTTTAATACTTTCCTTATATACTTAAGCATTATTAAACTTATTTTATATAAATGAAAGCATTGTAAATTGTGAGGACAGTGTAGAAATACGAAAAGAAACAGACAAGATAGCTTAAATGGGCAGATAGGTAGCAGAAGAAAGTCAATATGGAGAAGTGTGAGGTGATGCATTTTGGGAGGATGAACATGGACAGACAATATAAAACAGGGGTAAATGCTTAAGGAGTGCAGAAGCAGATGGACCTGGATTTTTATGTGCATGGACCACTGAATGAGGCAGGTCAAGTGAAGACAGCACTATCATGAATTTAATAAGAGTGTAGGGTATAAGAGGAAGGGTTTATGCAGAACTTGTACAAGATACCTGGTATGTTGTGTGCAATTCTGGGTGCCACACTGTAGAAAGGATTCGAACACAGTGGACAGAGGTCAGCACAGATTAACAAAATTGACAGAGATGAGTAACTTAAATTATAAGGACAGGTTGGAGAAGGTGGGACCATTCTACTTGGATAGAAGGCAGCTGAGAGGAAATATGATAGAAGTTTCTAAAATAAAGAGAGATCTAGATAGAGTAATTTGTAATAAACCGCTCCTGCTATCAAATGGATCGAAAAAATCTGGGTACAGATTTAAAGTTATTTACATACACAGATGTGATATGAGAAATAACTTTTTCACAAAATGAGTGGTTCAGGTCTGGAACGCAGTGCCTGCGTGTGTGACATTCCAGAGGGCATTAGAGGATTATTTGAATATAAACAAATGTGCAAGGTTAAGGAAAAAGGCAGGAGACTGACACCAAATCATAATGATTGTTGGACAGCCAGCGCAGACTTAATAGGCTGAATGGCATCCTTCTGTGCTGTAACAATTCTGTGATTCCGAGTTACTCACTGAAGAATACCCAGTCTCTGACCCGTTCTTATAGCCATTATATTTATGAGCTGATCCATTTAAGTTCTGGTCAATGGTAAATCCCAGAATGCTGATAAGGGATTCAGTGATGGTAATGTACTGGAGTGTGAAGGGAAATTCTTTTCTTGTTGTAAATGGTTATTGCCTGACACTTGCACAATGTGTATGTTACTTGCCACTTATCAGCCAGTTTCACTGCAGTCAGCTTGCTACATGCAAGCCCAGACAATTGCAATATCTAAAATGTCACAATTGTACTGAACACAGTACAATATTTGTCGAATGCCCTCATCTCTGAACTTATGTTAGAGGGATGGTCATTTGTAAGCAGCTGAAAATGACAGCTATTGGATACCATCTGAATAATCCTTGTACAAGATGACCCCAATTGGTGAAATACCATCGCCAAAATTCCAATTAATTCCAGTTTTACTAGCATTCCTTGATTCCTCATTTGATCAACAGCTACCTTGACATCCCATCAGTTACTCTCACATTGCTTCTAAAATTCAACACTTTTGAGCATGTTTGAATCAAGATTGCAATGAGCTTTAGAGCCAAGTGGCCCTGTGAAACTTTGGAAGCGTACTGGCATCCTCCATTGGCTGATGAACAGAATGCTACAGTTGCAATGGGTGATGGATGCTCCTGCTGCTGGTCTTCTTGCAGCTGGAGCTCCCCTCACATCTTGATCTTCCTGTTGTATTATCTTGGAGTGTGGACAAGCAAAGTCCATACTGATTTGAAAGATCACAGCTGAAAATTGGTGATCAGATATACAATCCTTCAAAAGCATAAGAACTCTTGTAGTACAGCGGTAGTGTACTTAGCGCTAAGCCAGGAGAACTGAGTTCAAGTCTCACCTTCTCCAGGTTGATTCGGAAAAAATACTAATCCCTACATGTGGCACAGGTTCAAGTCCCACTGTGTGCCTGAACAGGTTTATTTTTTTAAAAATCCACTGTCTTTCTCTACCTCTGAGCCAGAAGGCCTGGGTTCAAGTCCCACCAGTTCCAGGAGTTTGTAATTAAACCTCTGAACTGGTTAATAAGAAAATATCTCCTCTAAAGTTGTCTTTCACACAATTAGGCAAGATTTAATATTTTTATCTCTATATTTTAAACAATCTATTCAGACAAGACATGACACGTCTTTGGAGCAGGTGGGACTTTAACTCAAGCCCTATGACCTAGACGTAAGGGCACTATCATTCTGCAACAAGAGCCCTTGCGACTGATTTGTCAAATTACAATTCAGAAAATCAACTCCTGCTTGTTTTTTGGTAGTAGATCATACTAACTGCTTTACTGTTTTCTCAAAAGGTGCTAGGTCTGGGCAAAAACAGATTTGTTACTGCAATTTGGAGAATTCTGTCTATATTAAATAATTAAACGTTAAATGTGATGTAAAACATGAGACTAGAGTAATATGTAAAATTATCAAATAAAAACCGAAACCAGAGTTTTGAGGCAAGGTCACCAGACCCGAAACATTAACTCTGATTTTTTTTTTCTTTATAGATGCTGCCAGACCTGCTGAGCTTTTCCAGCAACTTCTGTTTGTGTTGTAAAATGATCATTTCTGCTGAAAAAAAGTCTACAGTTCCCATTCCAATTTAAAAATATCTCAGGTCATAGAAATATGGTGCAAGTAACTACACTATTATCTAATTATACATTTGTTTCAGAAAAGTTCACTAGCAAAATAATTTACATTTGTTTTAATGGTGGAACTGTTGACTTCCTGGTAGAACTGGGAAAGGCAAGGTGACAAATATTAAGGTTTCTCATTTTACCTGTTTACGTCCCTTATGAATTCTCCAAAGGTTGTGCACCACAGCAGGGCTTAGATTGTTTTCATTCCCTTCTAAGCATCTAACTCTACGCTGGAAGGTGGCAGCTTGTTTCTCTGCCAATCTACAGGAAAGAGAAATTATATAAATGTGCATATTTTTGTTACTTAAAATTAATTAACATCCTTCTTCCTAACCTTAATAATCTATACAACTCATTAAAGATCTAAATCAGACTGGAGATTTTATCTATAAACCTTACTCCCACTGACAAATTGTGGTTATAAGTTTGTTTCAATTTTAACACTGTAAAATCCCAATTCCACCCTTACCATTCAGTTTTCCAATCTCAACTTTCAGCATTTGTTGATTTAGCAAATAATTCAAAATGTTTTTTCCAGACATACCAGGTAGGAGTGGAGGGCACATAGAACTGTCCCTGCACCAGAATGCCGAGGCCAGAGGCTCGATGGACTTTGAGCTGCTGGCCTCAATATACACAAGTAGCAGCTTGCTAACAAGGTGGAATGAAAAAGAATGGAACTATGCAACGATAGCAGTGACCTTCATGTAATTAAGATGAATGGGAAGGCAATAGATTGGGTAGAATGCATGGATGGTCGGTTGCAACCTAAAACACAATCATTCAAACAACTGACAATTTTGCCACATGAAAACCTGGTTCTTCAGATTCAAGCCAGGGCACTGTCAGCCACATTTTATACCTTTTTTTATATCCATAAGACCATAAGAATTAGGAACACGAGTAGGCCATTCAGCCCTTCAAGTCTGCTCTGGCATTCAACAGGATCATGGCTGATCTGACATTCCTCACATCCACTTTCTTGTCCTTTCCACGCAATCCTGGATTCCCCTCCAGATCAAGAATCTATCTATAATCAGCATTAGGTATACATAAGGATCCTGTCCCACAGCTCTCTGTGACAAGGAGTTCCAAAGACTCTCAAACCACTGTCAGAAGAAATCTCCCCTCAGGCTTACATTTGCCCCCCTTTATTCTGAGACCATGCCCTCTGTTCCTAGACTCTCCCATGAGTCCCATGCCATCATCTCAGCATTTACCCTGTCAAGGTCCTTAGAATCATTTTTGCTTCAATGAGATCACCTCTCACTCTTCTAAACTCCAATGAACACAGTCCCAACCTGTTTAGCCTTCGCTCATAAGACAATCTCTCCATACCAGGGATCATCGTAGTGAACTTTCGCTGAAGCTGCTTCCAATGAAATTATACCTTTCCTTAAATAAGGGGACCAAAACTGCTCACAGCACTCCAGCACCATGTAAAGTTGCAGTAAGACTTCCCTACTCTTAAATGCCAACTCCCTTGAAATAAGTTCAACACTCCATTAACCTTCCTGATTACCTGCTGCATCTGTGTGCCATCTCCCTGCATTTCATGCACAAGTACTCCCAATTCCCTTTGTGTTGCAGCATTTTGCAGTTTTTCTTCATTTAAATAATACTGTTCTTTTGTTATCCCTTCCAATATGAACAATTTCACATTTTCCCCACACAATACTCCATTTGCCAACATTTTACCCACTTATATAACCTATGACTATCTCTCTGCAAACTGGTTGTATCCCCTTCACAACTTGCCTTTCCACCTATTTTTTGTGTCGTCTGCAAATTTGGCTACAGTACATTCACTTCCTTCCTCTAAGTCATTAATATATTACTGTAAACAGTTGTGGTCTCAGTAATGATCCCTGTGGAGCCACACTAGTTAAGGTTTGCCAACTTGAAAAGAACCCCTTATCCCCACTCAATATTCTTCCACTCAAGAGGAGGCCTGTAGAATAGCCTCAGCAAAGTAATTATCCCTTTTGATTTCTAAGCTCTACCCAAATGGCCTCATTTGAAGAGCCTTCTAGGACATCCTCCCTCATTACTGCAGTGGTAGTGTCCTTTATCAACAATGCAATGTCCTCACCCATCCGTCTGAAGCTTCTACATTCTGGAATGTTGAGTTGCCAGTCCTGCCCTTCGTTCAACCAAGTCTCACTGATTGCAACAATATCATATTCCCACATGCTGATCAATGCTCTAAGTTCATTCATCTTACCAGTCAAGCTCATTACATTAATTCGATAGAATTTAGCTTTCTGGACCTCCCACGTGCCTTATCATGCCCATGTTTTCTCCGCCTACTAGACCATCCTAGCATTCCTTCTACGTCTGATTGGACTGTACTCCTGACTTTACATCTACTCTGCGTCCCATCCTCCTGACAAATTAGTTTAAATGCTCCCCAACAGCACAAGCAAACCTCTCAGCAATGATATTGTACTCCTAGTTCAGGTGCAACCTGTTCAGTTTGTAGAGGTCCCACCTACCCCAGAAGCTGTACCAATGAAACAAAAATCTAAAGCCCTCCCTCCTACACTATCCCTTGAGACCCATTTACCAATTAATACACTCAGTAGCTCTGGCATTGTAAATAATCAGGAGATTACAACTTCAGTAGTTTCTAACTCTCTAAATTCCTGTTGCAGGTCCTCATTTCTTTTTTTACCCATGTCACTGGTACTGACATTTACCACAACTCTGGCTGTTTACACACCCTTCAGAATGCCCTGAAACATCCCCAAACATTGCATTGGGGAGATAACAAACCATTCAAAAGTCGTATTTGCTGCCACAGAACTGCCTATTAGCTCCCCTTACAATCAAGTCCCCTACTACTAAAGCTCTCCCAGTTTTTTCCCTCCCCTGCTGTGCAGCAGAGCCAACCATGATGCCACAAACTAGTATGTTGCCGCTTTCCCCTGAGAGGCACCCCCCACAACAGTATCCAACGCTGTATGTCTGTTTGAGGTAGTAGGGGAGTGGGGGTATTGGCTATAGGGGACCCCTGTACTAGCTGCCCATGCTTGCTAATCTTCCTGATGGTTACTCAATGATTTTCTGCCTGAGTAGTCCTTACTTGTGGTGTGACCACATCATTAAACATGCTATCCATGACGTCCTCAACATCATGGATGCTCCATGGCGAGTCTATCTGCAGCTCCAGCTACTCCATGCGGTCAATCAGGAGTTACAGCTGAACACACTTCCTGCATATGTGGTCACCATGGACACTTGAAGTATCCCTGATTTCCCACATATTGTAGGAGCAGCATTCTGCATGGAAGGCTGCACCGAAAGGTAAGAGCCCATGGGATCCAAGGCAAGTTGGCAAACCGGATCCAGTGCTTCTTTGCAAACGGGAGGCAAAGTGTAATGGTGGAGGGTTATTTTTGAGATGACCAGCAGCATACAAAGGGACCCTTGTGCTTTGTTATCTACGTTTTCAAGTTGGAGGTGAATGTAGCAGGTTAATTAGTAAGTTTGAAAATTGGTGTTGATAGCGAGGAGGATGGTCTCAGGCTACAGCCTGGTAAATTGGACACAGGAATGGCAAATGGAATTTAATCCTGTTAAGTACATTTTGGGAGGTCTGACTAGGGAAGGATATACACAATAAATGGTAGGTCCCTTGTCCCTTGAAATAAAGGGACCTTGGTGTACAAGTCTATAGTTCCCTGGTGTCAGCACAGCAGACTGGTGAAGAAGGCATACAAGATGCTTGCCTTAATGACCCAGGGTGTAGAATATAGGAGCAAGGAAGTCTTGTTACAACGTTATAAAATATTGGTGAGGAAACAAACGGAATACTGTATGCAGTTATGGGTCACCCTACTATCAGAAGGACATGATTTCACTGGACTGGGTGCAGAGGAGATTCACCAGGATGCTGCCTGGGATGAAAAGTCCCGGTTATGACAAGGGACTGGATAAGCTGGGAGCAGAGGAGGCTGAGGGGGGATCTAATAGAGATTTTCAAAATTATAAGAGACATATACATGATAGATCGTGAGAATCTTTTCCTGATGGCAGGCATGTCTATGACCAGATAATACAATTTTATCATGAGCAGTAAGTGATTTAGAGGGGATCTCAGAAAATTGTTTCCCCCCTACCCAGAGGGTGAAGGAAATATGGAACGCGCTGCCTGTGAGGGTGGTGGAAGCAGGTACTGTTGCAATATTTAAACAGCATCTAGATGAGCACTTAAAATGCCGAGACATAGCAAGCTATGGACCAAATGCAATGGGATTAGTGTAGTTTGGTGTTTGATTGTCAGCTGAAGGGCCTGTTTCTACGCTGTATGACTATTAAAGTCAAAGACAGATTTAATACTTGAATGAAAGAAATAAATTTGCCTCACCTCAATTCACGAAAGTAAGGATGTTGTAGTGCCCGCTTAGCAGTGATCCTTTCTTCAGGGTCATACTCCATCATTGCATTCATCAGTGAAATACTCTCAGAAGTGGTGTGAGGAATGAGGCAAGATATTCCTGTTCCCTTTTTCTGTGGGAAGTCAAAACTCATCGCCCGAGTTCTACATCGAAAATCAGATAAAATAGTAATTAATATAATTAAGTAATTTTGTTTGAAAAAAATCATTTAAACATTAAGTAGAAAAAATCTTCAAACATGAACAGAGGAAATGACACATTTGAAGTTCAGTACTTGAGTGTGGTTTTATAAAATTTCCTATTTTGTTCAAACATCATCATTCAGCAGCTTCTAAATATCACAGTAATGATAAGATTACTAATGTGGAAAATGACCAGGGTTTCAAACTTTGAAAATTTTTCTACTATCTTAACATATTAACCAAATGATCTTTCTTCCACTAGACACTGTAAAAGCATCTTCGGTCCAGTTGCAGTTAGCAGAGCATAGGAATAAGAAGCAACTGTACCCACTCTAGGGTACAGTTATAATAGGCTTCAATTGTCCACCAAGGAATTGGTGCCAGTTGCAAAGGTGTTTAGTCAGGATAACTGGGATAAACCTACCTTAGCTTTAGCATTATTAAGACATTGACTACCAAGCCAAACTGCACCTGTATTTGCTCTTACAGCAAGGCAGATGAAGGATAGTATATTGTGAGAGACTAACTTTGGATTTGAAGATAAAGATTCAAACTCGCATAAAAATTGTATTAGATGTCCTTTATTTATAGAAAGGAAGAGAGCTGAGATACACCAGGAAAGAAAAAGGAAATACAACAAACTATGCACTAGCCGAAATGATCTCACGGAATGGAGCAGAATGGTCTACTTCTGCTTCCACAGAGTCATTGTCATAGAGTCATACAGCATGGAAACAGACCCTTTGGTCCAACCAGTCCATGCTGAACATAATCCCAAACTGAACTAGTCCCAGCTGCCTCGTTCTGGCCCATATCCCTCCAAACCTTTTCTAATGTACTTATCCAAAAATCTTTTAAATGTTGTAATTGTGCAGACATCCACCACTTCTTCAGGAAGGGCATTCCACACACGAACCACCATTTTGTGTAAAAAATTTGCCCCTCATGTCTTTTTTAAATCTCTCTCGTCTCACCTTAAAAATGTGCCCCAACTCTGAAATCCCCACCCTCGGGAAAAGGCAATGATCATTAACCCTATCTATACCCCTCATGATTTTATAGATTTCTACAAACATCTTGTGATCTTAGAGGTTAAACACAGCCAAGTTTCCAGTTTTACTTTCCCTCTCCTCATGCCCTTTCAGAGAATCAGCCTCCAGAGGTCACAGTGGTTGGCAACTGTCTCCCAGTCTATGTAATGTTCGGCATTGTCATATCTCCCTTGCAGTTATCCTCATAGCAGCAGTATGGATGTCCAATAGGCCATGATCCAATGGCCAACAGCCTTTAGCTATATGGCTGTCGTTGACTTCATAAACATGGCTTAGCCAGTGTTGTTGGGTTTAGGAAGTAGATGAGGTGGGGCCATTAAAATGCATTAATATTAAATGATCCAAATCAATATTCTACAAGTTATCAGTGTTGATTGTAATTTAGGATGTACTTACTGTTTGAACTTCCTTAGTGTTTCAGAGTTTGGAGTTCCAATAACTTCATGGATCTTTGCAATTTGGTCAACTTCATTAGAACCAGGAAAAAGTGGTTGTAGACTGTGATATAACAATTTCAGAAATAAATTTGAAGTAATAATTCTATGTTTCGTTACAATGAAAATTCACACACACAGGACCCATTGTGGCATTAGAAATACACAGACATTACAAAAATTGGCCCACCCAATCCATATCGACATTTACCTATCTCATGAGTTCTTATAAAATGTAACCATTTCATTACTGTACACTTTCATCAACCACCCAATTTAATCTTTAATGTCGATTTTGTTTCCATTTTAGCCACCAATTCTGTAACTGAATCCTCGTAACTCTTTCCGGAAAGAGCTTTCTCGTCTACATTTCCTGCATTTAATCTTGATGTTTCAGTCATAGGAAACCATCAGATTCTATCAAGTCTATCCTAGCCTTTCACAATTTTATATATTTTCATCATATTACCGTATCATCTACATTGCTCTAATGCAGAAACAAACTTCTATTTTCTCCATGCCAGGCATCATCTTAAAGTTTGTTCATTGCATCCGCTCAGAAGCAACAATATCCTTCCTGCAGGTTGTAGCTCTACGCAACGCACTGTACTCTAACTGATGGCGTAAGATTTTACGAAGGTTGATTATTATCACTCGTTTCTGACATTCTATACTGCCTGTGATAAAATCTAGAACTTGATTAACTTTTCTGCTTTGTCACTGAGATACCATCTTCCATGTCTTCTTGATGTGCACTTCAAAATTCCTCAGCTCTTCTATAGCATAAAGACTGCCACCATTCTGAATGCAAAGTTAATAAGGATTGAATGAGATTCATCCAAGGATATAGAGGAAAGTAAAGAAATTCCAGACACACTGGCCAAAATTTTCCAAACCTCCTTAGATACAGGTATGGTGCCAGAGGAATGGAGATTGGAAATGTTATACTCTTGCTCAATAAAGGAGCAAGGATGAGCCAATAAATTATAAACCAGCCAATTAATCTCTATGATGGGAAAACTTTTAGAAATGACTATTCAGAACGATTCACAACTAGCACTCACTTGGACAAAACTGGGTTAATTAAGGGATTCGTTAAGGGAAATTTGCTTGAGCTTTTTGAGGAAGTAACACAGCCAGTTGATGTGGGTAATGTACATGATGTACAAGGACAACTAAAAAGCATTTGATAAAGTGCCACATAACAAGTCTGTCAGCAAAGTTACACCCCATGGAATAAAAGCAGTATAGATACAAGATTAAGTGTGTGACAGGAAATAGTAGTGGTGATTGATTTTTAGACCATAGGAAGGTATACATTGACCCCTTGGAATCCCAGAATTGGGCCCCTACTTTTCCTGACAATTATTAATAACCTAAATTTTAGTACCTATGTACTATGTCACAAAACATGAAAGTACTGTGAACTGTATGAAGAATAGTGAAATGTTAAGAGGTTTTAGACAGGCTGGTAAGCAACAGATAAAATTTAATGCAGAGAAGTTTAAATTATTCATTTTGTCAGAAGAAAGGGAACGTCAGTACAAACTAAAGAGTTCAATTTTAAAGTTGGTGCAAGTGCAGATGGAGCAGTAGATATATGTTTACAGGTCAGAAGTC
The DNA here is from genome assembly GCF_021869965.1 of Rhincodon typus. NCBI lineage: Eukaryota > Metazoa > Chordata > Chondrichthyes > Orectolobiformes > Rhincodontidae > Rhincodon > Rhincodon typus. Next base: position 32,958,653 of record NC_063339.1, on the reverse strand, counting down.
ACATGACACCAGGTTATAGTCCAACAGGTTTATTTGAAATCACAAGCTTTCGGAGTGCTGCTCCTTTGTCAGGACTTCACCTGATGATTTCAAATAAACCTGTTGGACTATAACCTGGTGTTGCATGACATCTGACTTTGTCCACCCCAGTCCAACACTGGCACCTCCATGTCATTTAATGTGGCAGAGTGGATAGGGAGAAACTGTTCCGGTTGGTGCAAAGATCAAGAATCAAAAGGGCAGTGATTTAAGTTGATTGGCAAACGAAGCAATGAGGACATTAGGATTTTTTAGTATATAGAAAAATGGCTGGGATCTGGAACGCATTGTCAAAGAAGTTGGAGGAAGCAAATTTCATCCTGGCTTTCAAGAGTGAATGGGACAATTATATGAAGAGAAATAATTTGCATAGTTAAAAGGGAAAAAGTGGATTAGTGAAACTAAGCATGATGCTCTCACAGAGAGTCAGCAGAAAAACAACGGGTTCAATCGTTTGCCTCTATGCTGTAACCATTCTATGATTCCATTAATTTCATTTCGTTTGTAACTTCATTTAAAGTTCTAGTTTTCAAGAATAAATTATATCCCCTATTTTGCAATAACAGGCAGAGTTTGTTAATTCTAGATTGATACTAGCTCATTAACTTACATAATGAACAGAAGTAGAAACACATACAATCTCCTTCCAAACTACACTCAAAAGCTATTAACTGTATACCCGTTTCTCTCTTCTGACCAATATTAATTCAGTTTTCCATTTTCGCCGTAGCTTTGTATGTTATTTCCTTAAAGGCTTTCTTAAAGGCCTTGCACACTACATCAGTGCATTATCCATTTCTAAGCTTTTCAAAGAATTTTAAAGAAGTTTGCCAGGCATGTTTGTCCTTTTGGAAAATTTGTGCTAGCAATTTCCAACTATCTTCTCAACAGCTAGACATGCTTTATTAATATGTCCAAAGTTTCCCCAATCATAGAAGCTAAGATGACTCGCCAGTATTACCCAGATTAGCTCCTTTTACCTTTTTAAAAATTGACATTGCAATGGTCATTTTTCAATTCTGTAGCATACAGCCACACTCAATAAAGCTTTGAAATAGAAGTTCTTAACTGTGCAACATTCTCCTGCTTAATCAGGAAAAATTGGCATAAATTAACTCTACTGGATTACTGGAAATAGGAGATGTTGACAAATTTTGATTTTCAGCACGTACAAGTATACACATATGTCACATGCAATATTCAGGAAAATACTATTCGAAATGTAATTTAAATAACACATTTTCATAGATCCGACATTAACAGGTGTTTAAATAGATTGGTGATGCATTACATTTTTATGGATTGTAAATTTTGTCTACTTAAAAACAAGCTCTGCATTTCAAAATAATTTATCACCAAATATAAATCAGAAGACCCCAAATTGTTGAGGTTGTTTGGCTCGCCGAGCTGGTTTCTTGTTCGCAGACGTTTCGTTACCATGCTTGGTAACATCCTCAGTGCAGCCTCCGATGAAGCGTCGGTGTGTTTTCCAGCC
>NC_063339.1:32933545-32956719 GCF_021869965.1 Rhincodon typus | reverse complement strand
GAGACAACAAGGTGCAGGGCTGGATGAACACAGCAGGCCAAGCAGCATCATAGGAGCAGAGAGGCTGACGTTTCGGGCCTAGACCCTTCTTCAGAAAAGGGGGAAGGGAAGGGGGTTCTGAAATAAATAGGGAGAGAGTGGGAGGCGGATAGAAGAGGGATAGAGGAGAGGATAGGTGGAGAGGAAACAAACAGGTCGAAGAGGCGGGGATGGAGCCAGTAAAGGTGAGTGTAGGTAGGGAGTTAGGAAGGGGATAGGTCAGTCCAGGGAGGACGGACAGGTCAAGGGGGCGGGATGAGGTTGGTTGGTAGGAGATGGAGGTGCGGCTTGAGGTGGGAGGAGGGGATAGGTGGGAGGAAGAACAGGTTAGGGAGGCAGGGACGAGCTGGACTGGTTTTGGGATGCGGTAGGGGGAGGGGAGATTTTGAAACTTGTGAAATCCACATTGATACCATTGGGCTGCAGGGTTCCCAAGCGGAATACGAGTTGCTGTTCCTGCAACCTTCGGGTGGCATCGTTGTGGCACTGCAGGAGGCCCAGGATGGACACGTCGTCTGAGGAATGGGAGGGGGAGTTGAAATGGTTCATGATAATCTCTCCAGTAAAGGGCACATTGAGAAGAAGATCTCTGAAGGCATAACGATGAACATGGAAGATAATATAATTCAACGCACCAAGCATAAACTAAAACAAGCATGGTCCTAAGCATGAGTATGTAAATTAAAGTAAAACAAAGAGGAAAACTTACATGTATAAAAATTCAGCAAGAATATGTATGAAATTTATCATGCATATGACAGCTGTCTGAAAGAATAAATGTGCCAAATAGGCTTTGGAGCTGTATGATTCTATACAGAAATATCTCAAAATATCTCACCGAAAACCTAGAAAGAAGTTCTTCTGTAGACAAGATGTTACAATACCAAAAAAATAACTTGAACAAATGAAGGAAACATAAGAGTTAAAGTTCCAAATCACCACTTTCTCTAAGAATTCACAAGGGTGCCCTTTCCATACAGTTCAGCCCTGGCAATGGTAATTGAATGTCTATTAATGAGTACAAGAGACCGCAGGGATGAAACTTATGAAAGGTAATCAATCATTAATAAGCAGTCATTGAATACTATGGAACCATTGGCAGTTTGCAAACATTAATTTTACAACCATTCTTAAAAACTGCAGTAAGTTAATCATAGACAATAGTGCATCTTGCTTCATTCCCACATCAATGCTATAGCATTGATTACTGGGAGTAAACATTGATTAAAAAGTTGTGAATGCTCACTGGAATCTCTAAACTAATATTCATTGTCAAAGGCACTTTGCTTCAATCTCTACACCTAAATCGTAACGTACATTTTCCTACACACTTTGCAGTTCTGTAATTTTAGTCTCTTGGAAGCCACATTTGACTTAATAGTAGCAGTTTCAATATTAATTGCTAGGCTAGCTTATTGTGGCACTGTCAGAAATCTGTAATTACCTTTTGATCAGACACCAAGAGGACACAGGATGTCCTAACACATTGGCCACACTGCCCTACGTCAAGAACATATCAGAACTGACAACGAGACTCCGAAGACCACTAGGAATCATGGTAGCACACAAGGCCACAGCCACTCCATGACAAACACTCACAAGGATTAAAGACCCCATTCCAAAAACATGCAGAACGAACGTGGTTTACAAAATACCATGCAACGACTGCCGCAAACATTACATCGGACAGACAGGAAGGAAACTAGCCATCAGAATATATGAACATCAGCTAGCAAAATGACACAACAAACTTTCCTTAAAACCAGTATACTTGGAAAATGAAGGCCATCAATTTAACTGGGACAACTTAACCATAGTAGCCCAAGCCAAACATAGACACGCATGGGAATTCCTAGAGGCATGGTTTTCAACCCATACTTCAAATCACCAAACATATAGAATTGGACCCCATATACAAACCCATACAGATCAAAACCGGAAATGACACTACTCACCATAATGGACCAGACAGTTTAAATTGCAAGTGGAGTAGAACAACAATGCTTCATCAGAGGCTCCACTGATGTTACCTAGTATGCTGATGAAATGTCTGAACGAAAACAAGCCAGCTCGGCGAGCAAGTCAACAACATTACCTTTTGATTTTATGACAAAATATGAAGCGCATGCAATGACTTTTATGTAATGTTTCTGACACGGAAAAATGTCTCAAGATGCTTCAGAAGAGCTGCAATTAGCCAAAAGTGAAATGACAACCAGTTCTGAGTAAGGGTCACAGATGCTGCCAGACCTGCTGAGCTTTTCCAGCAACTTCTGTTTCTGTTGTTGTAAAAATGAAATGACGCCAACCAGGTAAAGACTTCCCACCGCCCCCCCAACATGATTCCCATCTTTCCAGTGCTTCCATGCTGAATCAATCGAGGCCTTGATCTCACGGGCAGTCACTCTCATTTCCTCTCTGGAATTCAGTCTTTTGTCCACATTTCAACCACAGCTGTAATGACATTAGAAACGGAGTGGCCCTGGTGGAACCCAAACTGAGTATTCACTCTCTTCACCACTGACACACTGGCACCAGTGCACACCAGACAAGATGCACTATAGTAATTAACCAAGGTTCTCTCACAGCACCTTCCAAACCTGTAACTATACCACCTAGAAGAACAAGAACTTCAAATGGATGGAAACACCACCACCTACAAAGTTCCCTCCAAGCCACACACAATCCTGGCTGAAACTGTATTGTAATTTCCTCACTCTTGCTAGGACAAAATCCTGCAACTTCTTACTAACAGCACCATAGGTGCCCTTACACTTGAAGGACTGCACTGGTTCACAACTTGTGGATCTTTTCCAGGGAAATAAGGGATGGGCAATAAATGTTGGTCTAGCCAGTGCCACCCACATCCCACAGAGGAGATCATTTGGCCCACTGAGCCTATTCTGCCATGTTAAGATGACAGCCGATCTGATTGTCATCTTAACTCCCACTTTCCTGGCTAAATCCATCACCTTTAAACTCCTTTGTTGATCAAAAATCTGACTAAATCAGCCTTGAATATATTCCAAGTACTAGTTTCACATTTTGCTGCGGAAGAAAATTCCAAAGACTTGATGAATCTCTGCAAACAGAAATACTTTCCTTGCCACCACCTTTTAAACTGTGCTCCCCCACTCCCGCCACAACTGGTGTAGATTATCCCATGAGAGGAAACATTTCCCAGAATCTATCCTGACCTTTTGGCATCTTATAATTCAGTAAGATTTAGTCTCATTCTTTTAAATGTCAACGAGTGCAGAAAACATACTTGCGAGCTACGAGAAGGTCATTTATCTATTTGTCTCTCAACCAGCCCTGCTACAACAGATTATCTTCCCGTGTATTTCTTCAGTTTTCTTGAGTGATCTTGCTGTAGTATATTGGTTGCTGTGCTTTCTTCCATTACTATCAGAACTTCTGAGGAAGGGTCACTGGACCAGAAACGTTAACTCCAATTTCTCTTCACAGATACTGCCAGACCCGCTGAACTTTTCCAGCAACTTCTGTTTTTGTTATTATCAGAACTATACTTGGAGGCGAAGTGCTCTTAGTCACCCTGAAGGTCATGGAAAAACCCTAATATGAATTTCTTTTCATCTAACACTTGTAAAACTCAACTCCAAACCAGATTGACTGCATTTTAATCAGAGCTTCATGCTTTATATCCAACATACAGATCAGAACGTGGTATTTAACAAAATAGCCATTGGTATAATGATTAGTTGCTAGTTACTTAACTTTAAGAATATGTAATTGTTAACAAAGGGGAAACATTTTCAAAAGATTTGAAGTTGTATAAAGTCTGTGGTATGTTTCAGATTTGTCACCCGAATTCTGTGGCCTTCTTTAGCCTTGAACAGTCTCTTTATGGTATTCCCTCCAAAACTGCATGTTCCTCTCACTGACTCACTCTTTGGACATGGCAAACCCTTCCCTTTGACCGACTATCCATTGCTGTATCTTTAGCTGTCTGGGCTTCAGTTACTGAAATGCTCTCCCTAATCCCCCACTGCTTAAACTGCAAACTTTGGTGGCAGCATGGTGTGGGCAGCACTATTTGCAACACCTCAGATCTGAAGCAGCCTTTGTCAAAATGCAGCCAGACCTGTAGGTTTGGGCTGACATATGGCAAGTTAACTTCTGCACCATACAAGGTAATAAACTTTGAGAGTAAATTTGCAAGTAATATCAAGACAGACAGCAGAAGCTTCTTTAAATACATGACAATAAAACCTAAATCTAAATACATTAAAAAGGAAGAGACAAGCTAATGTGAATATAGGACCCTTACAGAATGAGACTGGTGAAATAATGACAGTGAACCAGGAAATGGCAGAGGAATTGAATTAATTTGCATTAGTCTTCAAGTAGAAGACATTAAGAGATTTCCAAAAGTACTAAATAATTAAAGAGTAAAAAAGGGGGATGAAATAAGTAACTATGACTAGAGAAAAAAGTAGTAGACAATCTAGTGGGGCTAGAGACTACTAAGTCCCTTGAACCTCGTGGGATATCAAAAAAAATTGCTTCCAAGATTGTTTAGGTTCTGGAAAAGTGCCAGAGAATTGGAAAACTGCCAAAGTAACATCTTTATTCAAAACAGAGGTGTTAAAGAACAGGTAACGATAGGCCAGTTAACATAAGGTCTGTTATTGGGAAAATGTAGACTCTACTGTAGAGAATGCAATAACAGAGCATTTGAAAATACATAATATAATCAAGCAGAATCAGCACGACTTTAATGAAGGGTAAAACAGGTAACAAACATGATAAAGGGAAACAAGTGGATGTAATATATTTGGATTTCCATGACGTTTAAGTTAGTACATGTTTGGGTACTAATAAGAGCCCATGGTGTTGGAGGTAGTATATTAACATACATTGAGGATTGGCTAACTAATAGAAGGCAGACAGTTTTGGTAAAGGGGGTGGGGATATTTTAAAGGATGGCAATGCATAATGAATGGATCATCATTGGGATCACACATATAAAATACTTGGATGAGGAAAGTAAATGTACAGCAGCTAGGTTTGCAGATAAAACAAAAATAGGTGGGGAAGGCACATGGGTTAGGATGACAAAGTGTGCAGATGGATAAAGATAGTCATTTAACCTAAGTAGAAACTTGGCACGTGAAATGTATTGTGGGAAAAAGTGTAACGGTTTTATACCTTGGCAGGAAGAGGAAATGATTATTATTTAAATGGAGAAAGACTGCAGTAATGTACAGAACAAAGCAATTTAGAATTGATGAGCATAAATTACAAAAAGCTAGCATTCAACTTCAGCAGGTTTAAGGAATGCAAACACAACGTTGTCTTTATTTCAAAAGGAAACGGAGTATAAAAATAGGTAAGTCATACTAAAACTATACAAGGCACTTGTTAGACCATAGCTGGAACAGTTTTGGTTCCCTTTTGTAAGAAAGAATATACTAGCATTGGAATCAGTCCAGAGAAGCCTCACTAAGTTGATCTCTGAAACAGAGGGAGTGTCTTTGATGAGAGCTTGTACTTAATGGGAATTTAGAAGAATGAGAGGCAACCTTATTGAAACCTATACAATTCTTAGGGGAACTTGACACAGTAGACACAGAGAGGGTGTTTCCACTTTGAGAGAAGGCACCAGAGGGCATAATCACAGAGTAGAGGGTTGCCCGATTAGAGCAGAGATGAGGAGGCATTTCTTCTCTCAGAGGGTCATGAATCTGTGGTATTCTTTACTACAGAGAGCTCTGGAGGCTGGGTCGTTAAGTAAATTCAAAGGTGAGACAGACAGACTTTTAGCCAGTGAGGGAATTAAGGGTTAAGGGAAACGGCAGGCAAGTGGAGTTGAGGATTATCGGATTTGCTGATTGCCATGATTTAATTGAATGGCAGAGATGTGCCAAATGGCCTTTTTCTGCTCTTACATCTTAATGGTCTAGGACAAACATTTTTCAACAACATCACATAATATTTATATAACAGTAGAGTTCAAAGTTCACCTTGTTATTTCATAGAAAACACAGCCTGTGCTCCAGATGTCCATTTTGAAGCTGTAGTACCCATCTGTAAGAAGACATTCAGGGGCTCTATACCATCGGGTAGAAATATATTCTGTATATGGCTGCTTTGAGTAGACACTCCTACAGGAACCAAAATCTGCCAACTTCAGTAAGTTTTGCTGCAAGGTAAACCCAGCACATTTAAAACATGGCGTAGTTACAAATATCACCTTTCGAAATGAATAAACTGTTCAGTTACAGAAAACATCATAAAATCCACTTCATTTGTCTACTTCAGTTTCCTTTACTGAAAGATTTTATTTAGATTGTAAGTTGGAGACATCTAAGGGACCAAATGGAAGAAGTTACTAACCTCAGCTAACAGATCTGATCATGACAAAAGTACAGGCCTCTATTTCAGTGAATATCAGTAATTCAAGGCACAGTTAGCTACTCTTTCAAATCAAATTTCCCTCTAAGTATTGTAATCAAATTCACTAAGCAAAAACAAAGTCAATCATGTGTTACCACCTGAATTTTCACAAGGCTGAGTGGACAGCCTTCAAACCTGTTCTTGATTTTAGTCTTTAACATTTTATTTCAGTGAAAAGCCCAAATCATTACGTAGCTCTCAATAATCAATTTGAAAGATAGCTATTCATTTCAGAACAATAACATACTTTATTCACAATTTCTCAAACATTACTGTCCAATCACATTCTGTAGGTAAGCACAAATTCTGGATAGACACCAATCCTTATTGCTCAAGCAACAGCTCATATCCAAGTCTCTAAAGAACACACAAGAACAGGGATTACTGCTCCCCAATAAACTGTGACCTTAGTCTTGCAGTGAGATCTTGGTCCTCAAGTACTTTTATCCTCTGTCAACAAAAGGCTGAGTTAGTACTTGAGAATGATGAATGATGAATACCTACCTTGCCAAGAGGTGGTTCTAAAGACATGAAAAATTATTTATTATTCTTTCATGGGATGTGGGAATTAATCGGTAAGGCCAGATTTTGTTGTTCATCCCTATTTGCCCTGGAGTGATCAATCCACTTCTTGAACTGCTGCACACATTGCGGTGTAGGGGTACACCCACAGTACTGAAATTAGCTACTTCTTCCAGGATTTCACCCTATTTCTCACATGCTTTAGAGAATGAAACAAAATTGACCCTAAAGAAAACAGAACTTGCTGGAAAGACTCAGCAGGTCTGACAGCATCTGTGGCCAGAAAGCAGAATTAACGTTAAGCAGAGGCAATAGCTTTGCAGAACATCTATGTTCTGACCACAAGTGATCCTAAGCTTCCTGTTGCCTGCCACATCAACACACCGTGTTCCCTGGCCAATGTCTCTTTCTCTCTCATGCTTGCTGTAGTGCTCCAGTGAAGCTCAGCACAAGCTGGACGAACAACATCTCATTTTCAACTTGGGGACCCTGCAGCCTCAGGATTCAATATTGGGTTCAATAATTTTAGAACCTGAGCACATTTTCCCATGTCCTTACCCTTGTCATCACATGGGCTGCTACCACAACCAACCCATCGTGAGCTACTAAAGATCTCCATTTGTAGCTCTTGATTCTCCCAGGCTGACCTTTACACATTCCTTTGTCTGCCCAATTGTTGTTCTCTCTCTCTGGGCACCACCTCCACCTATTGTTTATTCCTGCCACTCAGTCTTCAGCATATATACCAACCTTTTCCTTGCTACAAATCAGTCCTGAAGAGTCGTCACTGGATCCAAAACATGAACTCTGCTTTCTCTCCATAGATGATGTCAGACCTGCTGAGTCTTTTTCCAGAAATTTCTACTTTTGTTTCTGATTTCCAGCATGTAAAGTTCTTTGGTTTTTCTTATTTAAAATTGACACCAAGTTCAGTGTATATGTGAGTGAACACACAAACACCACTTGCATACTGAACCCTTATGACAGAGGTTAAAATGGTTTAATTTTGGACTGAAGGTGGCATAGATTTCCCATAAGGTTACCATGCCAGTAGGTAATTTGCGAGCTGAGAGATGCAATATTGTAGCAGGGAAAATGGAGAAGAAACGATGTGAAAGAAAATTGCTTTAGACTACATTGGCTGGACAACAAGATCAAAATTCTGTCTGACTTCCTATCTCCATTGTTAAAGTATGTTGGGTCAGTCTGCCAAACTTCTCCCATCACTGAAAAGATTTGAGTCTCCTGCTGTTAAAAGTGGTGTGTCCTTAATTGTTCTGACAGACTGCAAACATACTGCAAGACATGGAGGTCACATGACTACAGCAAACCAGGCAATACACTAAAAGGGTACAACCGTATTTCTCCAAACATCCCCCTTCATTGATTTTTTTTCCCATAGTATTTAGATTGTTCAGGTTTCCTAATGGTCCTCTGTTATCAGCTGATTCCTAGGTGATGTTACTTTTCCAGGCTTTCCATTTTGTTGCAGGGAATGGTGTTGCAGTGGTAACTGTTGTGCTCATCTAGTTTGGTTGCTAACCATAATCCTCTGGGATTGATGGTCATTCTATATGATGAGCAGAAGGCCAGAACACTTTGACCTGACCTACTGCCTGCAGTGAAGACACAGCTTTTCGTAGAAAAATCTCTTTGGCTGCAATAATGTATCTGGTCCTTGTTCTGATGAAGAGTCACGGGATTCAAAATGCCAATTCTGCTTTCTTCCCAAAGATGCTACCAGACCCGCCGAGCTTCTGCAGAAATTTCTGTTTTTGTACCTGGTCCTTCATGTTCACTGCTTTTGACTGAGGTGACAACTGCTAATTCTACAGATAGCTTAAGTTTCTTCTTCCAGAAAGTGCATGGGAGAGTTCTGTGATCAACAGCCTGAAGGAAGATGATGGTTTGGTAACATCATCTCAATCTGACATCCAGAGGATCAGCAAATCCTTTTATGCCAGACTGTAGGATGCAAAGCCAACAGGCAGCATGGTCTCCCAGTTGTGCTTGACTTCTCTAATGGAGGTCTTAGACAACAGCACATGGGAGAAGCTAACTAGCCGTTATTCTCTGGATGAGTTGACCAAAGCCCTAGTGTCCTCAGAAAAGAATAAAACTCTGGAAGCAACGGTTTACCAGCCAAGTGATACACTTGGGCAGGACAAACATGGCAAGGGAATACAAGATAGACAGTAAGACCCTGGCAAGCACTGAGGATCAGAGAAACCTTGGTGTACATGTTCACTGTTCTCTTCAGGTAGCAGGAGAAGTACATTAAGTGGTGAAGAAAGCATATGGGATATAGGCCCTCATGATTTTACAAAATTCTATAAAGGTCACCCCTCAGCTTCTGACGCTCTAGGGAGAATATCCCCAGCCAGTTCAGCCTCTCCCTATAGCTCAAGCCTTCCAACCCTGGCAACATCCTTGTAAATCCTTTCTGAACCCTTTCAAGTTTCACAACATCTTTCCTATAGCAGGGAGACCAGAATTGAACAGTACACCAAACGTGGCATCACCAATGTCCTGTACAGCCACAACACGACCTCCCAACTCCAATACCCAATGCACTGACCAATAAAGACAAGCATACCAAACACCTTCTTCACTATCCTGTCCAGCTGTGGCTCCATTTTCAAGGAACTATGAACCTGCACTCCAAAATCTTTGTTCAGCAACACACCCCAGCACTTTATTATTAAGTGTACAAGTCCTGCCCTGATTTGCTTTCCTAAAACGCAGCACCTCACATTTATCTAAATTAAACTTCATCTGCCACTCCTCGGCCCACTGGCCCATCTGATTAAGGTCCTGTTGTACTCCGAGGTAACCTTCTTTGCTGTCCACTACACCACCAATTTTGGTGTCATCTGCAAACCTTCTGACCATACCTCCTTTGTTCACATCTAAATCATTTATGAGTGACGAAAAGCAGTGGACCCAGCACCTGTTCTGACAGCGAGACAAAGGGAACTACAGACATGTCCACAACATATATGCCATACTTGGTATTGACTTTTGCTGGATCAATTACCATCTTATCCAATTGACCATCTCAAACTAAATGGCCTGTTAGTATATTACATGTTGAGACTTTAGGTCCATGACAATGTGGTATATGCCTTATCTAAATTGGTAGATGGGGAATAGTGAATGGGAATAGTGAATAGTGAATGTGGATGGTTGCTAAAAAGTACATTGGAATTTGACAGTGCAAGAATTACAAGCTAGCTTTGAAACTTCAGGATGCGTGTTGGGCTGGCGTAATGGCCCAGTCCAAATGTATCATTGGCATAAGGAAGAGTTCCCCAGACTATCATATGATTTTTCAGTCTCTTCACAGCCAATGATAGGTTTTTCCAAATTTTTCACAAATGATAGATATCCCTGATGCAGGTGTTCATCTTTGCAACATAACGTAGAGTCTCCAACTGGAAAGTCATGTGCTGAACAGTAGAGATTCATGATGGATTAATTACAGATTTTTCTCTAGGTTGTTCAACTATGCAGACTCCTATAACCTTTTTTTTATTGTCACCATAGTGACACCATAAAGATAAATGCTGCTGTATATTTCCTGTTTGTTTTTAACTTTGGAGTATTTTGTGGATAGAATTACATGCATCACCCCTTTTTCTGTAACTTAAGTCCAATTTATCACTGGACTATTAATCCAGAGACCCAGATTGTGTTCTAGGGAGCCGGGTTCGAATCCCACCATGGCAGATGGTGGAATTTGAATACAGTAAAATATCTGGAATTAAGAATCTAATGATGACCATGAATCCATTGTCAATTGTTGGAAAAAGCCATCTGGTTCACTAATGTCCTTTCAGAGAAGAAAACTGCCATCCTTACCTGGTCTGGCCTACATGTGACTCCAGACCCACAGCAATGTAGTTGACTCTCAACTGCCCTCTGGGCAATTAGGATTGGGCAATAAATGCTGCATGGCCAGTGATGCCCTTATCCCGTGAATGAATAAAGAAAAAAAGTTCCTTTTTCATCCGTCTGCTAGCCATGTTGATATGTGTATATATGACTGTGTTGGGCAGAAATTTGTTGTTATATTTGCATATGTAATAATGCTAAATATGTGCCTCAAAGTAAAATTATTAGCAGTTGATCAGTTTGATCTATCATGAGGAAAGATACTGCATAAATATGTTCTTTTCATTCTGTTAAGAACGGCAAAAAGTTGTTCAGTGTCCTGGGCACCACAGAATGCTGGGTCTTCCAGCTGTTACTGAGTGTTGGCATGCCACACTTGATGTTAATTATTTCTGACATATAGTTCTGTAGGATTGTGTTTTCCAATATAGGAGTCTGGTGACCCTTCTTCAGAGCAGAATGGTCGGACAAAAGAGCTTTGGCTCATTTGACATCACCTTCAAGCCTACAAACCAAAATGGAAGAGCAAGGGCAGCGGGGCACATGGCAATAACACCACCCACAAATTTCCTTCAAAGTCATACACCATCCCGACTTAGAACAAGATTGTAGTCCTTCATGGTCATTGGGTCAAAATTCTGCAACACCATTCCCAAAGCATTATGGGTGTTCCTACAATACATGGACTGCAGCAGTTCAAGAAGGTGGCTCACCAAATGGGAGAGATATATGCTGGTCCGGATAAAAATGCTCGCATCCTATGAAAGGATTTACAAATAAATCCCATTACTCTATACTCTATACTACTGAGTGTTGAACCACATTTGAAAAAAAAAAAATCTTACCTTAATTAAAATGTTTTCTGGCTTTACATCTCGGTGAAAAATCCCATTTCTGTGATGAATAAAAGCTTAGGTAAAATAATGAGTTGCTCCATGATTTTCATGTATAATTTTCTCATCAATTTCATCACTATATTGTTGGTATCGCAATGAACTGTTATCAACGGAGATACTTTTTTCTATGTACATGTACATCCTGAATAGATTATTGGCACTATAATCCATCAAAACAGTCCTTAAATTTAGATACTTAGTCAACCTTTTCAGAGAGGATATTACACTCCTCTGGAACAGGGCGACTTTAACCCTGACCGTGTGGTCCAGAGGTAGGGACGCTACCACAATGCCAAAAGAAGCATTCAGTCCTTAAAAATTAAACATCTTAAGTTAATTACTTAGTAATTAGCAAATAGAGACAAGTCATGCAGTACAGTCAAGGCACTTTGGCACTTTTCTGCACCGAAAAAAAACCTATTACCTATCTATACTAATATTACTTCCCAGCACTTGACTCATAACCTCGAATGTTACGACACTTCAAGTGCTCATACAAGTACTTTTTAATGGCTGTGAGGTATCCTGCCTCTACTACCCACCCAAGCAGTGTATTCCAGATTCTCTGCACCCTCAGGGTGAAAAAACATTTCCCTTATTCCCCTCTAAACTTCCTGGCATTCACCTTAAAATTATGCCCCCTTGAACTAAGGGATCTGCTTTCCTCTCCAATCTATCCACGCCCCTCACAATTTTATATACCTCAATTAAGTTCCCCTCAGGCTCCATTGATTTAAAAGAATAACAGCCCGAGCCTATCCAACCCCTCTCTGTAGCTAAAACATTCTACCCAGACAATATCGTACCCCCTATAGTGTAAACTTGTCCTTCCTACTGTGTGGTAGCCAGATCTCTACAGCATACTCCAGCGGTGGCCTAACAAATGTTTGGTACAGCTTCCAATTTAATAGATTTTCTCATATAATCTATGCCACGAACCGATAAAGGCAAGTGTCCCATATGCCTTCTTAATCACCCTTCAATACTTTGAGATTCCTAGTGTCCTGCCATTCATTTAGTACTCCTTTGTCTTGTTACTTCTTCCAAAGTGCATCACCTCACACTTTTCAGGATTAAATTCCATCTGCCACTGATCTGCCTACTGGCCTCCAGTCACACCACATAAACATCCTTCAACCACAATCTTGTCTACTCCTACCACTAAGCCAATTTGTCTGACCAATCTCCTGCACATCTGCCCTCATTCCCTCCCTTACCTCCCACAACACCAATAGGGTTCCCCTTGTCATCCCACCAGCATCCACATCCAGAAGATTATCAGCCACCATTTCTGCCACCTCCACCAAGATACCACTACCAGACACATATTCCCCTCCCGGCCCTTGTCCGCCTTCCACAGCGACCGTTCCCTCCAGGACGCCCTGGTCTACTCTTCCTTCACTCCCAAAATCCACAGCACCTTCCCTGCTGAAGGTGAAACACCTGCCCATTTGCCTCCTCCATCCCAAGTTTCCAAGGGCCCAAACATACCTTCCAGGTGAAGCAGCAGTTTACCTGCACTTCACACAATCTAGTCTACTGCATTTGCTGCTCACAACGTGGTCTCCTCTACATTGGAGAAATGAAATGTAGATTGGGTGACCACTTTGCGGAACATCTATGTTTTGCCCTCAAAAAAAAAAAAGACCCTGAGCTTCCACTTACCTGCCACTTTAACACACCACCCTGTTCCCTGGCCAACATCTTTGCCTCAGGCTTGCTGCAGTGTTCCAGCAAAGCTCAGCACAAGCTGAAAGAACAGCACCTAGTTTTCCGCTTAGGGACCCTGCAGCCCTTGGCACTCAATACTGAGTTCGATAAATTTGGGGCGTGAACTCTCCCATGTCCTAGCCCCCTAGCCCACACACCAGGTCTTGTTAACACATAGCCTGCCATTATACACTACCTATTGTTAGTCACTAACAGCTCCCATTAACAGTTATTCATCCTCCTAGCTAGATTGTTATCAACTCTTTCCACTGTCCAACTGTTCTTCTCTTTCTTTGGGCTCTATCCCCACCTATCGTTTACTCCTTAACCCCTCCCCTAGCTACCATCAGTTCTGAGGAAGGGTCACTGGACCCAAAACTTTAACTCTGATTTTTCTTCACAGATGCTGCCAGATCTGCTGAGCTTTTCCAGCAACTTCTGTTTTTGTTTCTGATTTAAAGCACCCATAGTTCTTCCGGTTTTTATTTAGATCCAATTTGCCAAGTTACCCTGGATCCCATGTGTGTACACCTTCTTTATCAGTTTAGTACTTAGCTTAACATTATTGGCTGGAAAGTATTTATGATACCTATTTTCACTGCATATACTTTCCTTACCTGTGCATGTAATCAAGGGACTTACATAGTTGATACATGTAACTCTTTATTTTACCTTCAGGCAATGGGTTCCTCCGACCTGTAAACAAAAACTGAACTGGACATCTTTATAAAGTCAACTGTGCTATTAAACAATACTTTCACCTGCAGTCTGTTAGCCAAAAGCATTCCCATGGAAAGTAAAACTACAAACTGATAGAATGGGATGGTTTCTTTTTCACAATCATTTTCAACTATTTTATTAGGTCTGCTCAATTTTAAACTAAAGCATGGAGTCATTAAAGGAAGTGATTTTAAGTTTTGAGTTTCAACGCGTTATATTGTCTTTTCTTCTTTATTTCACAAGCGCAGACATTACAATAGCCATTTCATAGAGATTTATTGAAGTATAGAATAATAGCTGAGACCATGACTGGAAATGTGCTACAAATTTAATTATCCAGAAACCTACAATCTGTATGGTTATTTAACTGTGCAAATTTCAAAACAAATAGGAGGTTAGTAGAAACATAGGAGTTGGGAACAGCCATTTGCCCCCTCGAGCCTGCTCTGCTATTCAATATGATCATGGCTGATCATCATGCTCAATGCCCTGATCCTGTCCTCGCCCGGTATCCTTTCAGCCACAAGAGCTATATCTACTTTATTCTTTAAAACACAAATGTTTTGGCCTCAGCCACTTTCTGTGGTAGTAAATTCTACAGGTTCACCACTCCGAGTGAAAAAATTTCTCCTCATCCAGTCTTAAAAGGTTTACCCCTTACCCTAAATCACAATGCCTGATTCTGGACCTCCCCCCATCAGGAACATTCTCCTCACATCTAACCTATCTAGTTCTTTTGGAATTTTATAGCTTTCAATGAGATCCCCCATCATTCATCTATACTCCAGTGAATACAATCTTAACTCACCTAATCTCTCCTCATGCATCAGTCCTGCCATCCCAGGAATCAATTTGGTGAACTTTCGCTACACTCTCTCTACAACAAGAACATCCTTCCTTAGACCTAATGACCAAAACTGCACATAATATTCCAGGTGTGGCTTCACCAATGCCCTGTGTAGTACAAGTTCAGAGTGCCAATATTTTTATCCTTTATTCACCTTTACTGTTTCATTCGTATCTATTCATACTGAAACTTACCCTGAATTTAGATAATATTATGTCTTTTCTTTTACATCAATATATAAAAATGTCTGGTGGCATAGAAACACATCAGCCCTGGTGTCCTGCTGGGGCACAAATCTACCAGAAACATAATGATATAAAATTGTTATTTGACTGCAAATGAGATAATGCTCTCAGTTTCTAGGCTCAATGCAAATTGCATAGCACAAGTAGGTACCAAGCACAGTAGATACTGACTGGGATTTTGCCTCTATCACATGGATGAAGGGTCTAGGCCCGAAACGTCAGCCTCTCTGCTCCTATGATGCTGCTTGGCCTGCTGTGTTCATCCAGCCCTGCACCTTGTTGTCTCTGCTTTTTGCAGTAAATGTTTTAAGATTCCTGAGTTTTACAAGGCCACATAGTAAACAAACATAGTGTCACTGCTTTATAGTATTTAAATAAAGACAAGAGTACTTAGTGACAGGTTGAAGAACTTAAACATCAGATTACTTATGCTCTGAGGAAAAGGAGAGGTTATCAAAAGTGCTGGAGATTGGGCCAGCTGAAGTTTTTACAGAACAGTTTGCCTCTCCTTCAACTATACCACTAATTAATTGCCAATAAAGTAAATCAGGAAACCCTAGCGTTATTTGAATATGATGGCTGCATTCCTACAGACTATTGTTACAGATTTTCCTACTCTAAAGTTTACAAATTCCAGCCAAAACAGCTACTGGAGTAAAATACAAACAGAACGGATTTAAAGTAACTGCACAAACCAAAATGCATTAATATCAAAATCCTAGAAAATGAACAGAATTTCAGTAAAATATATCCTGAAATCAACATAATTCTCACCCCTCCCCATAAATAAATCAATCACAATGTACCCTCTTAGTCTTTTCCAAAACCTGATTCATCTAAATGCATAGGTCCTTTAAATTGTTGTGTGAAATATTTGGAAAAGTTGAAAATCTCAGGACAAAAAGGACATTACATAACCTGTGCATATGCAGCATTTTTTTAGTACATTAAAGAGTAAAAAGTAACTTCACAGATAATCAATTACTTGTGAAGTGCCATCAATACTCCAAGTTGAAATCTGAATTTCTCTAACACTCTTCAAGTGTTAGGCAATTTGACATGTCCCTTAGGATCAGAGTCACACAAATATTAGGGATCAGACCTCACCATAGCTCCAAATAATGCATTAGCAGGTTCCTTAACAATGTAAATTAGTCTGGTTTCTAAAGATTTCTGTTAAAAAAAAACAAGAAGCATAATTACACAGGGAAATCAAGCTTCTAATTTTGCTGACAGGAACTCCACATTTTACTCAGCAAATCCAGATCTATCAATATCCGCAACATCTTCCTTTAATGCTCATCAAATAGTTGATCCGAACCCATACCCCTCAACCAAAAACCTTTTGAATTGTTCTTCCCTCACCTCTGAAGCTTCCCACCCCTCTTTCCTACTCTCCCTTGCAGCTCCTGGCATACAAGCAGTACAATAAAGGCACTTACCCTCTATCTAACATTTGTCCACAAATACAAGAACCCTCTAATGGCCTTGACCATATGCATGGGAAAACAGTGATAGTCGCAAAATTTGCATTTTTTGATACAGACCCTAATTGAAAAGGGAAACTAAGAAATGAAACTTTTTCAGTTTCTATGTAAACCAAGATTGAGATGGGAAATCAAAACTTCTGGGGAAAAAAAAGTAGCTGAAACTGGTTGAAACTAGTGAATGAATCACAAAAATGTTTAGATTGCACGTACAGTAAGTAATCAATAAAGCAAATACAATGTTATGGTTTAATGCAAGGTGAATTGAATGCAAAAGTAGAGAGGTTATGACCATAAGACCAAATGAAATAGGAACAGG
Organism: Rhincodon typus; assembly: GCF_021869965.1. Taxonomy (NCBI): domain Eukaryota; kingdom Metazoa; phylum Chordata; class Chondrichthyes; order Orectolobiformes; family Rhincodontidae; genus Rhincodon; species Rhincodon typus. Next base: position 32,939,620 of record NC_063339.1, on the reverse strand, counting down.
AGCAGTATCAGAGGTGTAGGAAAGTTGACATTTTGGGTTGGGAATTTTTTCTGAAGAAGGGTCCCGACCCGAAACGTCAACTTTTCTGCTCCTCTGATGCTGCCTGGCGTGCTGTGTTCCTCCAGCTCCACACTGTGTTGCCTCTGACTCCAGCATCTGCAGCTCTTGCTATCTCTCATAACAGGAGTAGGCCGCTTAGTCTGCTCCGCCATTCAACAGAATCATTGTTGATCCAATATTCTGCACATTCCGTTTCCTGTATTTTCCCTTAACCCTCGATTCCCCAGCTGATCACCTAAGCCTTAACTATAAACAAGGACACTGCCCCTACAGCTCTCTATGGCAAGGAGTTCAAAATACACTCAACCCTCTGAGAAAAGAAATTCCTCTTCATCTCAGTCTTTAAATTGGTACCCCTTTATTCTGCGACTACACCTTCTGCTCAGAGACTTTCTCACGACAGAAACATCTTCTCAGCATTTACCCTGTCAAGCCCCTTATGAATCATATGTGCTTCAATGAGATCATCTCTCTCTTCTAAACTTCAATGAGTACAGTACCAATCTCTTTAGCTTTTACTCATAAGACAATCCCTCCTTATCAGGGATCATTCTAGTGAGCCTTCTGTGAACTGCCTCCAATGAAATATCTTTCCTTAAATAAGGGGACCAAAAACTGCTCACAGTACTCCAGATGTGGTCTCACCAGCACCTAATATAGTTGCTGCATGACTTCCCTAATCTTATATTCCAACCCTCTTGAAATAAGGGCCAACATTCCATTAGCCTCCTGATTACCTGCTAGATTTCTGCATTTCATATACAAGTACCCCCAAGTCCCTTTGTGTTGTAGCTTTGTGCAGTTTTTCTCTATTTAAATAATACTGACTTTTGTTATCCCTTCCAAAATGAACAACTTCACATTCTCCTACATTATACTTCATTTGCCAACTTTTTGTCCATTTATTTATTCTATCAATTTCTCTCTGTAAATTGTTTGTATCCATCTTGCAACTGCCTTTCCACCTAATTTTGTGGTGTCTACAAATTTGGCTACAGTACCATTCACTTCCCTCTTTTAAGTCATTAATGCATATTATAAACAGTTGCGGTCCCAGCACTGATCCTGTAGAAAGCTACTGGTCATGGGTAACCAATCAGAAAAAAAGAATCCCACAAACGAAAACAGGAATTGCTGGCAAAACTCAGCAGGTTTGGCAGCATCTGTGGGGAGAAAGCAGAGTCAATGTTTTGAATCTGGTGACTCTTCATTAGAACTCCTTATTCCACTTGCTGATTCCTGCCATTAGCCAATTCTCTATCCATGCCAATGTAGTACCTCCAACATAGTGGTTGCTTATCTTCTACTTATCCATTTGTGAGGTACTTTATCAAAAGACTTCTGGAAGTCTAAATACGACACGTCTACTGGTTTCCTTCTATCCACTCTGGTTGAGACTTCCTCGAAAAACTCGAATAAATTAGTCAGACATGATTTTTCTTTCATAGAATCATTCCCCTAGTGTAACCCTGCATTTCCCATGGCTAATCCACATAAACTACACATCCCTGTGAGATGAACATTACTTAAAGGTCAGATAGTGTCCATCCCTGGACACTATGGGCAATTTAGCATGGCCAATCCACCTAGCATGCCCGTCTTTGAACTGTGGGAGGAAACTGGAGCACCCAGAGAAAACCCACATAGACACGGGGAGAACGTGTAAACTCCGCACCAACAGTCGTCCAAGTGTAGAATTGAACCTGGGTCTCTGGCGCTGTGAGGCAGCAGTGTTAACCACTGAGCTATTGTGCCGCCATAAAACCACGTCGACTCTGCTTGATTAGACTACAATTTTCCAAACGTACTGCTATTACTTCACAAATAATTGATTCCATACTTCCCCAACAACAAATATTAGGCTAATCAGCCTATAATTATCTGTTTTTGGCCTCTCTTTTTGAATAGAGGTTTTACAATAGCAATTTTCCAAACCTCTGTTGCTTCTCCACAATCCAACTGTTTTTGAAAAGGTACAACTAATGCATCCACTAAGAACAGAGAGCGGTCTGCAACAAGCTTTGCTTGAATCATGTTAGGACCAGCATTTTGGCAAATTATATAATCAGGGCTTTAAAATAAATAGTGAGGGGGTGAGTTGTTAGTTGCATAGATCAAATTTTTCTTAAAAAAAAATCAAACTACAGAGAAGATAGAAATGTCAGTTTCTGAGACTGATTTACAAGAAAATGAAAGGAAGGGACAATGTGTGCACACTATTGTACAAAGTAATCCTACAAGAATAGGGAAAATTGATACTAGGTCAAACTTAAAGGCTTGTATCTGAATGCTGTAGCATTTGCAATAAAATTAACAATGTCAATAGAGACAAATAGGTATTTTTTGGTAGTGACTACAGAGATGTGGTTATAGCGAATCCAGGACTGGGAGTCAAAAATCCAAATGTTTTGGAAGGACAACAAAAGGAAAACAGGTGACGTAGTTTTGCAAAGGAAGTTTCAGTGCTGTAGTGCAAAATGATTTATCAATGGAGATCAAGACGCACAATCATTAAAGGGTGACCAAAAATGTAGTAAAGAAAGAAAAGATTAATTATGAAAGAATATTAGTGTAAAATATAAAAATGGATAACAATACAAAAGAGTAGCCAAAGTGAATGTTTCATCGATAGAGAATGATAAGAAATGGCAGAGACACTAAATCAATATTTTGACTCCATTTTCACGACAGAGAACACTGAAACCATCCCAATGGTAACAGGTGATGCTAAGACTATTGAAAAGTAGGAACGTAAAGCAATCACCAACAGAAAATAGAGTCAGGATATATAGGTCTTTTTCGGATTGGCAAGTCCTCAGGCACCAATTATTTACAATCTACATTGATTACTTGGATGCAGGGATATAATGTACTATAACCAAATTTGCAGATGACATCAAGATACAGGCCGTCCCTGGATTACAAAAGGGTTCCATTCTGGAGCATGTTTGTAAGTCAATTTGTCCACAAGACGGAACGCAATACAGTCCAATATAAAATATCTGCAAGTACAAGCAGATATTTGCATGTCAGATCATTAAAATTAAGTGTACGATGGGATCTTGCTCATAAGTCAGGAACACCCTGTAGATGGGTGGCTTATTTCTTATGAGGAGTGATTGCGCCATTTAGGCCTATACTTTCTAGAGTTTAGAAAGATCTAATTAGGTGCGTAAGATGCGAAACAGGACTGAAAAAAACAGTACAGATGTTTCCCCTCGAGAGGCTGTCAGAATGGAAATACACCTGCACATTTGAGGGAACCCTGAGCAGATTCTCTTCTCATCCTCTCTGCATACTCTTGTCTGTATAGTTTGCAAGAACTTCCTAACTGTTGGACAGTTGCAGGGACTAAGTCTCCCCAATTTTAACCCCCAGGACCTCAACTGCCTCGCCTGCAGTCACACCCTCCTATTCCTGATCACGGACTAGTTTTGAAGACTTAATCTGAGGGGAATGACCGCCCCCTGTAGCAATGTTTCCAGTAACTTTTCCCTTTCCTGATGTAGAGCAATGTCTGTAACTCAGACTCCAGCTCCTCAACTCTGATTCAAAGATTTTCAAGCTGCAAACATTTACTACAGATGTCTTCACTCTGGATCACATTGGTGTCCAGCAACTTGCACATATCGCATCTGCATTGCAGCACCTGTCCTGCCATCACTAACACATTTGATTCAACTTAGAAATTAATTTTTCTCAATTCCCTGTACTGATATTGCTTTTATGAAGCACAAAAAAATCACTAGTATCAATCTAATACTTAAGTTACTTTTAAGAAAACACTGGAGACCGAAACACAAATTGACCTCTTAGCTTTAGTCATAGAGATGTACAGCATGGAAACAGACCCTTCAATCCAACTTGTCCATGTCGACCAAATATCCTAAATTAATGTAGTCCCATTTGCTAGCATTTGGCCTATATCCCTCTAAACCCTTCCTAGTCATACACCCATCCAGATGTCTTAATGTTGTAATTGTACCGGCCTCCACCACTTTGTCCGGCAGTTAATTCCATAAACACACCACTCTCTTAGTGAAAAAAAATCACCCCTCAGATCCCTTTTAAACCTTTCCCTCCTCACCTTAAACCTAGGCCCTCTAGTTTTGGACTCTCCTATTCTGGGGAAAAAGACCAACTTTGAAGGCTAGAAATAATCATCAATCCTGCTCATAGTAAGCTTCTTTCCCTCACTTGTCTAGCTGTAGCTTGTGACATCAGTCAGAAGGTAGGCTTCTCGACATGGCTTTTATCCATATCCACTTAGGATCTTGCCCTGGAAAATTTACTTTGTGCAGTAAACCCTAATTAAAGCATCTGTTCCCCCTTTGCACCAAATTTCTACTTTAAACCAAAATTTCCAACAGCATAGTCAGTAACTCACTCAAAGCTTTGTCCTGGCTGCAGTTTCACACTGACAGTACTTCTTACTAACCATGCAGTAAACGAGGTCCTGGGGACTTATTAATTTTCAGCCCAATTAACTTCTCCAGTACAACCTTCTTGCAATTTCCTTCAGCTTCTCATTCTCCTTAGTCACTCGGATCTCTAATTCTGAGAGATTTCTTATACTTTTTCTTATACAGTAAAACAGATGCAAATTCCCTATTAAATTCTCTTGTCTGTTTTTAAGTGGACCCTCAGTTGTCTTAGACAAATGTATAGCTAAATCCTACAGTTCTATTTACCCACTTGCAGAAGCTTTTATCATGTTTGCTTTTCGAGATTGCACTTGTGTTCTATTGTCCATTTCCTAATCAGTCTCTTACCCCTCCTTTCCCTGTATTTTTAAACTTGCCAATCCTCACATTTATTACTATTTTTGGTCACTTTATAAGCCTTTTCAGTTAGCCTTATACAACTGTCAATCTTAGGGAATTCGTGATCAGTTACCTAATAGGCAGTTGACTTTGTCAGTAATTTTCTGAGTTTTCTTTAAGAAGCAACAGCTCAGAAATGACATTGTTAACTAAAAGAAAGTATACGGCCATGACAATTTGGTATCAAAGGCCTAAAGAAGGGTAATACCCAAAAATGTTGACTGCTCCTTTCTTCTCGATGCTGCCTGGCCTGCGATGTTCTTCCAGCCTCCGGTTTATCTGCCTTGGATTCCAGCATCTGCAGTTTATTTTTCTCTAAACAATTTGGTATCAATCAACTATTCTCAAGGGCAACAGGTTGTTGGCATGGAATGCATTGGTCTTGTTAATGTTCATCATCCTGCTTTCTACCTGAAGAACTCTGCTGGAGAACTCTTCAGTGAGTCTTCCTCTTCTTCTGGTCCATCTTCCATCTGCCTGATAAGGACTGCCCAATGAGAACTGCTGCTTAAGTTCTGCTTGATGAGAACTCTCGCAAATGCACTCCCCTCTGAGCACTTAATGATATATTTCTAAGGGCAGAGATAGTAGGAACTGCAGATGCTGGAGAATCCGAGACAACAAGGTGCAGAGCTGGATGAACACAGCAGGCCAAGCAGCATCACAGGAGCAGGAAGGCTGACGTTTCGGGCCTGGACCCTTCATCAGAAATGGGGGAGGGGAAGGGGATTCTGAAATAAATAGGGAGAGAGGGGGAGGCGGATAGAAGATGGATAGAGGAGAAGATAGGTGGAGAGGAAACAGACAGGTCGAAAAAGGCGGGGATGGAGCCAGTAAAGGTGAGTGTAGGTGAGCAGTTAGGGAGGGGATAGGTCAGTCCAGGGAGGACAGACAGGTCAAGGGGGCGGGATGAGGTTAGTAGATAGGAGATGGGGGTGCGGCTTGAGGTGGGAGGAGGGGATAGGTGGGAGGAAGAAAAGGTTAGGGAGGCTGGGCTGGTTTTGGGATGCAGTAGGGGGAGGGGAGATTTTGAAGCTTGTGAAATCCACATTGATACCATTGGGCTGCAGGGTTCCCAAGCGGAATATGAGTTGCTGTTCCTGCAACCTTCGGGTGGCATCGTTGTGGCACTGCAGGAGGCCCAGGATGGACATGTCGTCTGAGGAATGGGAGGGGGAGTTGAAATGGTTCG